>NC_079229.1:4835949-4974707 GCF_029633865.1 Lampris incognitus | reverse complement strand
CCCTCCCGAGTTAAGCCCATCACAGCTTGATAACATAGCTCCCTTGATTGGTATCTGTGCTGTGTTATTGCCTGAGGATCTAGCAGGTGGACAGAGCTGATACACTGATACAGTCCATATGTCACCTCGATATGAAGTCTAGTCACAAGAGACACAGCCAGAAAGCCATGGCTCCTTTTTTTCCCCCCTCTTCATTTATGTGACCAGTCAGTCCCCACTGCAAAACACCTTTTTCACTGGGAAAGAAGGTGTGCTCCCACGGACAAACAGGGGAAAGTTCTGGTGGGACTGGATCAGACACCAGCAGGGCTACTTGTGACGTCGAGAGAACACATCTCTACGCATGCCCTTTTGATACCTGGACTAGCATTCGCCTCGCGCTCACACTCTCTCCACCTCACGCAAACACCCTCACAAACCGGTGCACTGGGTTTTTGTGTGCACGGCCCGCTTTCTTTCCCACCACAATGGCCTGAGCTGATTTTAATCTCCACATCATAAAATAAGTGGTCTTGTCATATTTTCCGTTGGACTGCAAAACCAGAAAAAAGGGTCACAATGGGTTACTGGCCTATTTAATAAGCAATTATACAATATGCAATTATATTGCTGTAAAGGTGCTACTTTCACATTAGATGCCAAATGCTCAGGAAAAATATAACCACTGCAGTAAGATGTTCACTGTATATAAAACACAGGCAACATTAACAGGGTGAGAGCTGTTTAAAATTCAAGTCAACATAGTGCTGGAGTAAGGCTGGGTATAGGTAAGATTTCATGAGTGTCGTCGCCTTAACAATCCCCTCTTATCGAGTCGATTCCTTGACAGTTCTCTACCGAGTCCTGAAACGGGGCCACATTTTCAGAAGATGATGGTGAGAGACGAAGCCCTGGTGGCCCCTGACACAAAACTAAGCCTCTTCAAAGTTTATCCTCAAAAATCTTTTGGGGTGTCTGTGTGGCGTGGCGGTCTATTCCGTTGCCTACCAACATGGGGATCGCCGGTTTGAATCCCCGTGTTGCCTCTGGCTTGGTCGGGCGTCCCTACAGACACAATTGGCCGTGTCTGCGGGTGGGAAGCCGGATGTGGGTATGTGTCCTGGTCGCTGCACTAGCGCCTCCTCTGGTCAGTCAGGGAGCCTGTTTGCGGGGGGGGGGGGGGGCGACTGGGGGGAATAGCCTGATCCTCCCATGTGCTACATCCCCCTGGTGAACCTCCTCAGTGTCAGGTGAAAAGAAGCGGCTGGTGACTCCACATGTATGGGAGGAGGCATGTGGCAGTCTGCAGCCCTCCCAGGATTGGCAGAGGGGGCGGAGCAGCGACCGGGACGGCTCGGAAAATAGGATAATTGGCCAAGTACAACTGGGCAGAAAACGAGGGGGGGGATCTTTGTATTCAATTTCAAAATTGTCTGACAGAATTCAACTTTTACTGCACCCTGAAACACTAAGAGCCAGACCTATTAAGAGAAGAACAAATTGCTAATAATTAACACTAATGGGGGAGGTCAATTTAGCAGAGTTTCTGTTCTGGGCAGGATAACTAACAAAGGCACAGTCTTGCTGGTCCAAATGTTAGCATCGAAATTAAAACACTGGATTCAACGTTTAAAAATCTCAGTTTACTTGCGCCACAAGTAAAGATGTAGGCTTTTGGGCTCATCTTTTACGTTTTCTAATTTGTTTTATAGTTTGAAAATGGAAAACTGCAACACTGGTATCCAAGATGCCACTATTCACCAAACAGAGCCGGAGGCGGCTAAATGAAGTGCGGCCAGGAGCTTTGTTATTGGTGGGATTGGATGACTCCTTCTGGTTTGCGGTTCCAGAACTTCTTTGATTTCCTCCAGCACATCGAGAATAATGTAACTTGGCAGGCGGTAGGTTTGCACAATGTTTTCAGCTGACATTGTAAATAAACTTAACACGTGTTGGAAAAAAAAAAACCCTCTCCTTTCTCTCTGTATCCTACCGTCTTACTCGGGAGCGACAACTGCAGACATGTCAGAGGTACGATGAGTTTAAAAACACACTTTCCACATGTTAAATCACACGCGCAGGCACTAAGATCTTATTTACCAATGGCCTTGACAAATTACACTTGGTGGTTATTTCCATAATCTCCTCCCAATATTTTGCACATCGAAAGGGTAACTCCTGTAAATGCATATGCAACGAGGCTGATGTGCAAAAACGTTGCACCAACCCCTATCTCCTTCTCGTTTGCACAAAATGCCCATTGTGTTCTGATAGTAAATCCCAGCAGCTGCTTTTCAGTGGTGAAAGCGGGTTAGTGCTGAGGCAAAACTGTTAGCAGATCTGGCCCCGTTGCGTACCAACACGGGGGATCACCGGTTCGAATCCACATATTACCTCCGGCTTGGTTGGGCATCCCTACAGACACAATTGGCCATGTCTGTGGGTGGGAAGCCGGCTGTGGGTATGTGACCAGGGGCCTCATGTATCAATCGTTACTATGGGCAAATTTGTGCGTACACACCCATGGAATTTTTTAGCCCTCAGGACTGTCTGACAGTCAGCAGCAAAGCATGATGGTTGGTTGTAATTCCTTCCTCCTAACATATATTGTCTACCTCTTGCAATGAGCAATCACCCAGGCCTGCAGAGACATCAGTGTTAGCCAATCGGTGTCTAAATTCAGGGGTTACCCAGGTTCTACACTGGTCTCTGAGACAGACTTCAGGGCTAAAAAATCCCATGGGTGTGTACGCACAAATTTGCCCATAGTAACGACTGATACACGAGGCCCCTGGTCGCTGCACTAGTGTCTCCTCTGGCCGGTCGGGGCACCTGTTCAGGGGGGAGGGGGAACTGGGGAGAATAGCGTGATCTCCCACGCGCTACGTCCGCCTGGTGAAACTCCTCACTGTCAGGTGAAAAGAAGCGGCTGGCGACTCCACATGTATCGGAGGAGACATGCGGTAGTCTGCAGCCCTCCCTGGATCGGGTGGAGCAGCGACCGGGACGACTCGGAAGAGTGGGGGTAATTGGCTGGATACAACTGGGGAGAAAAAGGGGGAAAGAATCCAAAAAAAAAAAAAAATTCTGTTACCAAATCCAACTTAGAATGAACAAAAAAAACTGAGCTGTAGTCGAAGATGTATTTCCCCCTTTACAAATAATAACCGCAGGACATTTCATTCACTTGGCATGCTCTTCCTCTTCTTTATCAAACACAGCCACACTTAAGAGCGCGTCAGTCGGCCTTCATCGCCTCTCTGTTGTGCGGCGAACACAGAACACACACGCTGACACTATGCTTGCAGTTGCAAAACTGTCTATGTGACATCTGTTCGTCCCCGATGCAGCCACGTCACACGAAGGACGACACAAGAATAATGACAAAAACCTGAGACCTGACTCCTCGAATCATTAAGTGAAATGTGTTTGGACCCGGCCGGTTCTAGTACTGCTGGAACCAATTCTTCTGATTCTGGTTTCCAACCACGTCCAACCCTATGCTGAAACAGCTCAATTCCTGAGTGAAAGACGTTGCTGTGTGCTACTTGAATGTTCATGCTGTGCCCTCGGTAAGATTAAAAACAAAAAACCCTGTTCCCGTGAAGCGGGTTATCTTCCCTTCCGGCTGCGCCGTAGACGACTCATGGATGTGGAGACGACTTCTGACAACGCAGGAATGCTCAACCTGAAGTCATTTCAAAAGGTAACGTTAAGACGAGCTAATTATAGTCATATGATTATGACTGATTCTGTCTGTCTGTCTTTTTTTAAAGTCATTTTTTTCTGACTATCTATCTATCTGTCCCAGGGGCGATTCTAGGATCAGAGCTTTAGGGGTGCTGAGCACCCAGAGTGCTGGCCGGCCAGGCAAGATAAATTTGGGGGAGGGGACAAACCATTTTCGAAGCATGGGGGGGTGCTGTATTTTTGTTGTTAAAATATTCCGTTTAAACCACATACTGGATATGGTTTTGACATTTCTTCAGCTTATTAAACATGGACATACAGCAAAAAATAAAAAATCTCTTCAATTTTAGGGGTGCTGGGGTTCAATTTAGGGGTGCTGCAGCACCCCCAGAAATGGGCTAGAAACGCCTATGATCTGTCCGTCCGTCCGCCCGCCCATCCGTCTATCCATCTATTTTTCATAATACTGCAGGTCTTCTGACACATGGCATGGCTGAAATATTTTGGTTTTCCTCTCTGAATGGTCGACAGAAGGATCGCATTTGTTCCGAGTTGCTGGGGCACGCCTTCATTTGCTCGTTTTTCTATCCAACCTGTTCTCAGCAAACGGCGGCAAAAACCACATTTCGGCAGCATTGATTGTTCTTTTCATCGATTTTAGTCAAAGTCCATCCTTCACTTCCGTATATCCTGACTGGCCATACGACTGTTTGTAGTATCTTCATTTCCAGATTGGTTGAAATGGCACCATCTTTCCATAAGTTATTTAGTTGAATTCAAGATGTCTCTCTCTCTCTCTCTCTCTCTCTCTCTCTCTCTCTCTCTCTCTCTCTCTCTCATGATCTCTCTCTCTCTCTCAAGATCTCTCTCATGATCTCTCTCTCAAGATCTCACTTTTTTTTCTGACTACGATTTAAAGTTGTTGCCTTTAACCTAAGCTATTTAGCATAATCAAACAGGTACCGTTCGATGAGGAATTTGCAGCCTTTGTCGAGTTTGGACCGTTTGGTTAATGCGAATGTTTCGGCAGCCCGTGGTTCATCATCTAGCCGTATTTCAGGCAGGTTTGTGAGCGACTGTGTAAACGCCATAGTCTGTCCGGAAGTTAGCATACCCTGCAAGGAGTCAGAACGGAAGTTCTCGGACGTCATGTGAAAAGGGCCCATGTTCTAACACCAAGTGCTCATTGTAGTTACGTTGCTGCAGACAACGGCATCAGCTAGAAGCCTAAAATGTCAAGAACTACCACCCTGTTACTTGCTCTTAGCACTTATTGTATTCACTCATTTAAAAAAAAAAATCTCTTTCTTGCGCTCTTACTTCAGCACTGGTTTTGCTCGTCGATGCTTGTTTAGAGAGAGGATGCACTTATGACCTCTGACGACTAGTAGTTCTCCTGACTTCCTACGTTACATGATGCACTTATTGTAAGTCGCTTTGGATAAAAGCGTCGGCTCAATGACTGTAATGTAATGTGATGTATGATGGAAATACATCCGGTATCGGTATTAGTGGGGGAAAATCCTTTTCATTACAACTCGGGTGGAGGGGCTTTTGTTCTTTACAAAAGATGGTGAATTGGTGTATATTTTTACTAATGTCACCAGGGACAGAACAGAACTGAACCCATCCGCGTGCCTCTGATGACTGATAGATCATTCTCAGTACTGGTCCGTAAAGCACAGCAGTATAACGTATGACTCAGACTCACAACTGAGTTCCACATGAAACTGTCCTTTTGTCCAAATCCCTCCCTCTCTCTCTGTCTCTCTCTCTGTCTCTCTCTCTCTCTCTCTCTCTCTCTCTCTCTCTCTCTCTCTCTCTCTCTCTCTCTCTCTCACACACACACACACACACACACACACTTAGTCTTTTTGCCTAATAACCCCTCCACCATTGAGTCGCTCTGGCACTACGAGTAATTCAGATGGACAGACTATCAAAGACAGGTGTGATGAGGACGGCAAGCCATGTTCTGTCCAACGTTCTCCTTGTCAATCTGGCTTCCTTTCAACGTCCAAACAGGTGACCATCCTAAATCAACGCCCGGGAGGAGGTGTGGGTTGTTTGTATGTATGTACTGCAGCATCAGTAGCACAGCAGAGCACTTGTTTCAGTCCAGGTGTGGACCCCAGCTCCATTTCTGTGAGATGGTGACACGGGCAAAGAACTAGGGGAGAAATAGCTGCGATCAAATTCTTCTAAAAAAAATAGTTGACTCATTAGATTTCCATCAATCATTTAACTTTTATATGAACCTTTCCAACTCGTGGTAGACGGAGAGGGCGGTTATTAATCTAAAGCGGTTGCAGTCCGCGCTGGGATGACTCCATTAAGCAATGTGATGGCAGAGTGGCAGGCACAGTATATGGGGAACTGGTGATTGCAATACAGGGGTCAAAACCTTCAACTTCTGCAAACTACAGAAGCCACAACAGCAGCTTGGTAAATTTTAGGCAGAGCCAGAGATCAGGGATTAGAACAGCAACAACAACAACAACAACAACAACGTAATATTGGTGAAGGAAACCCAAAAGAACATGAAACAAGTGTGTAGCAGGTGTGTGCGACAGAGGGAGCGAGAGCGAAAAGGGGAGCTGGTGAGAGAACTCGCCGTGTGCTCCGTGGCTCCGTCAGTGCTTCATCCATGGTCCATGTGCTGCCCATTACCTCCCGCTTCTTTGTTTCTGCCCTACTTCCACTGCACATACGCGCCATGCCAGCAATACACCAGCCAAATTAATAGCAAATACAAACACAAGTGCGTGCAAATACACACACACACACACACACACACTCGTGCGCAAACATGCTTGTGTAGGTGCCAGCATCTCTACTCCAAACTGGCGCGAGTACCAGACACCGCTGGTTACTGGGTAAGAGATTCCACCAAAGGCTGTTTCCAAGTAAATCAAAAGAGGTGCTTAGCAGGTAGGCCAAGGCCTTTGTCTGTGAGCTGGACGGATGAAATACACACTATGAGAACGTCCTTACTGCTTGGTTGGTTACTTTGATCTGATGCTGGGCAGTCACTGTAATCTGCAAACTTTGATCAAATGATTTGATTACCGAGCTAAATGAAATTAGAGTCAAATTACCCCTGATGCTAAGGTGGATCGCCATTTCTGTTAGTCAGTCCAGTCACGAAAAAAAAAAAAGCCGAGAACACGCAAAGCGCACGGACGGAGAAGCACACAAGAGCGTATTTTGACAAAAGCATGTGAAACTTGTGGCGGGTTTAACCCACAAAAACACACAAGAGTACATAAGCCTTAAAAATCTGCCTAACATGGCTATGAGGTTCTCATTACAAACCCACATGATATGAACCATCCCCTCAATGGAACACATATTGTCTGCGTGTCTCAATTACAGCCCGAATTCCTCCCTTAACACACAGACACAGGAACAAATGCGTGAGCACAGCTACACGTGTGCACGGTCGACACATGTACACACAAGCAAGCAAAGAAAAACGCACACGGTGCAAACTAATGTATTGGGTTGTGGTATGTACAATATGAGAACGACAAGGCCCTAAATGGAGCCTATTTCACACACACACACACTCACGGGGCTAGCCTTCAGTCTCTGATCAGCTAAACAGAACCTGCTGTGTGTGTGTGTGTGTGTGTGTGTGTGTGTGTGTTTTGGGCTTGGCCGGGCTACAGTGCTCTCTCAGGTTACACACACACAGGAAGGCTCAAAGCAATAACAAAGCCCTTTCAAAGGAACCCTCAGCAGGTTAAGATAAAATGTTTTCACTCAAGCTGATATAAAGCATCTGTGGCTTAAATGAACAGGCGCTGGTATTAGTGTTGTGGTATGCACCACAGATTGGACAGCATTGATTAAAACAGACGCTAGATTACTCTCTCGCTCTCTCACACACACACACACACACACACGCACACCCATGCATGCACACACAACTGGCACGTAGCAATTTGAACACCCTGTGTATGTGCATCAGTGTCCAGTCCAGTAATGACAGAAGCACCTGTGTGATTCCATTCCAGCTCTACATCCACAGGCTGCCAATGGTGTCCGCAGTGGGGAACAGAAAACAGATAGTGTGTTTCCACACCGCTCTATAGACTCTTCCCAACAGTGCACTTGTTCTGTAGGAGTGCCTGTCTTATAGTTTATGGCTGCTTCCTCTGTTCATTGCTGGCAGTACCCCTCTGAGAAGTGGGAATGTGTTCGCGTGTACAGCCTCCCTCTGAATTCACCTGTAAGTGGAGGGTGTTTATGTGTCTGTGCAAGTGCGTTTCTGTGCATGTGTGTAATGCTGTATTTAACTTCTCTGCTCCTGTTAAGGGGGATCCCTTTTACAGCAGGTGTTGTGTGTGTTTTGACCATCAAGTTGAGCAGGAATGAATTCTTATTGCTGCATGCACCCTGGGGGGGCGTAAAGCAGGAGTGAGCACAGAATCAAGCTCTCAACTGTGATGCCACTGAAGCCCATGTGCATACCACATGACTGTATGAGCGAGTTTTTCCCCTCCCTGTCCCTCACCTGGAAGCCCTGGATGCGGGCCAGGTAGTCCAGCTGTTGTGCTGGCTGCACCGAGACGCCGCAGGTCAGGGCTGGGTTCTTCCCCTTAAGAGCCAGTGAAGCGTCAGCCGTGGGGGACTGGCCATTCAGCAGCAGCTCCCTGGCCATGGTGGCAGTAGGGCCAGACAAAGTAGTCGAGCCCCCGTAATAAGGGGGGTGTCCTGGGGGCAGCGGGGCTGAGCAAGGCCCCATGTCTTTGGGGGTCAGGTAGCTGACAGCACTGCTACCACCGGGGCCTGGGGCCCCGCCCCCCTGTTTCCTGCTGGCCTCCATCTCCTGGTACACATCTGGGCTGAGGTGGAGTAGACCCTTCTGGGCTGCAGGGGAAGGAGAAAGGGAAGGGATAAATGGAAAGATGGTGGGATGGTGAGAGAGAGAGGGAGAGAGAGGTGGATTATTGAAAGTGATGGAAAGGGGAAGAGCAGGGAGAGAAAAGGAAGAAGGGAGGGAGGGTTACAAGTATGGAAGAGAAATTGTGGTATTGAGAAGTGGAAGGAATGAGAGGGACAACAAAGGGAGTGAGAGAAAAGAAAAGAAATGATGGAAATAAGAAAATTGAAGGATGAGCATGAGATGAGGAAGAGGCAGTTATGCAAAGAAAAGACATTGGAGAGATGACAGAGTGATGGAGTATTGATGAGAATGGGGGTTGATAAAGACGGAATAGAGTGTGGGGGATGAGGATAGAGGGATAGAGACAGAAGAGAAGAGAGGAAGAAGGTCATTATGGCTCACATCATTAGCTGTCAAAATGATTTGCACACACATTCCACTGTCAGTACCACACAAAGCCAAGGTGTGTGTGTGTGTGTGTATGTGGGTGGGTGGATGGGTGTGGGTGTGGGTGTGGGTGTGCATGTGGGGTGTGTGTGTGTGTGGGTTGGCTGTTAAACTGGAATTCCAACACCAAACGTAGATGACAGTTTCATGTGGTCTGGCAGTTCCGAGTAATATCAAAGTGTCTGCTGGGAAATGCACACACAGTCCCTTTCTCTCTCTCAAACACAAACACACACATTCAGACACAAACCCTGCACCTACCAATATAAACAAAACAGCTATGAACTCATCTCTCTTGGAGTGGGTAGGGACCAGTTGGTGTCATCTAATTGGGATCCTACAAGTCCTCATTCAACCTGCAAGTCGTCTTTCAACCCAGCAACCAACGAAATGCAATGTCAAATATAGGAGGGCTCTGTCTCACACTGAGGTTCTCCTCGGAGCGCCTTGGTGGCCGGGCGTGCTCTAGAAACTGTGCGATGTGATAGGAATCAGAATGGATGAGCAATCTTTGTTGTCTGGCTGGCTGGCTGGCTGGCTGGCTGCCTTTATTAAACAGGACATGGCTCTGTCCAGACGTGTAAAGGTTCCAGCCAGCTGGAAAGACCGGTGATCTGAGAAACCACTGGTTAAACCTCATCAGTTTACGTTGGCTTCTTGCGCCTGGATATCCCTGACCTGAAACTGTCCCAACACGGAAAGGAAGAAGAGCTGCAGCCAAAGGTCCGACTCCTTCATGGCTACATGGGTTTTAGCAGAGGCGAGAGGAGATGCTGTGGTGGGAGGGGAGCGACAGGAGGTAATTTTCAGGGAGGAGCGAAAATAAAAGAGACAAGGGAGAGGCGCTAAAGAGCAGACAGATATGAAGAAAGGAGAGGAGCAGGAAGAGAATAAAGAAGTAGCCAGAGGAGATAAATGAGACGAAGAGAGGAGGCAATAAAGAGGAGACAGAACAGAAAGGAGTGGGTGCAACTGGTTGAATTGTGTAAGCAGCACATCAACAACGTATACCTACTGTGACTCTACGGATAATGGGGAGCTTGGAATCACCCAGTATATTGACTGGCTAGTCTCAGGTACGCCTCCGTTCTGGAAAATGTTGATAAATACTATCAACACTTAGCTAGTCAATGCTTATTTAACGAATGTGTGTGTGTGTCGGCCCTGTGATGGCCTGGCGGCCTGACCAGGGTGTCTCCCCACCTGCCGCCCAATGACTGCTAGGATAGGCTCCAGCAGCCCCGCGACCCTGAGAGCAGGATAAGCGGTTCAGATAATGGCTGGATGGATGCTTCATCAACACTTGGACTGAAGGCCAAGGTTTCGATGACTACAGGTCTACCTACGGGTGTGTTCTGCTGCCTTCTCTTTATTGTTATAGGAACAAATGAAATGAACTGTATTGATTATAAACACGCCCATTAAGTTACTTTTTATGATAATAAATGCGGCGTATTGATACGATCATGAAGCCATGTAAAGAGAATCAGCAATGTGTATATTTGCATGTAAACAAAAAAATGAAATGGAGTATATGCACTTTTCTGCATGGATCTGGTGTAGACAGTGTGATTAATTAAAATAAGAGCACATCCATTGTTAGAGATGGACCATTTCAGCTGTCAGCCAGACCAGAATAAACAGGCCCAGTCAGACAAAATAAGTCTCTGTACAATTTCTTTTTACAAATTTTTGCACAATTTTTTTTTTCAGAAATGGAGGAGCAACTTTTCCAAACCTAACAGGTAAGCAATTCATTGTTTGATTTTCATTGTTTGCGGTTCAATTTGACATTAACAACCTCCAAAAATGGACCTTCCATCAACCTCCCCCCACATGTGGCTTAGACCACACTTTAAGTGATGAGGTCAGCTTGTGTCATAATTACATCGAAGTAAGTACAGTGTGGATTAGTCCCCTAACAGTCATCCCAGCTGGAGGGAGAACCTAAGGGAGAATAAACAGAAAGCTAACATAAATACTGCATTTCAGAGCAAGGAGATAAATAAGTGGCAGGTGAAATGTGTCTTTTCTCTGCTGACACTTAACCAGAAACTGCAAGATGGAAAATGTGACATAGCAGCATTGCTACACACAAACACATCTGAGATACGGAGAACAAGGGCGATTACTGACGGAATGATGGAGAATGATGGGGAGGGAACACGTACTTTGTGGCAATATGCAAGATGGTCTGAGATGAAGAACCCATAATGCACTTGTGAGGACCACGTGTCTGTAACAAATACTTTTCATTCAAACCGACATGATACAAGGGGATGGTGGAGGAGAGAGGGTACAGGAGAGACCGTTGGAGGAGAGGGGGAAAGGAGAGGAGAGGAGGGTGGAAGGGAGCAAACAGAATTGGAAACTACTTCTGATTGAGAAGGAGGAGGTGGGGATGAGTGGATGTGAAAACCATGCGGAACCTCCAAAGCCCAGCCAAGGTCGCCAGAGACAGGAAGAGCAGCTGTGTGTGTGTGTGTGTGTGTGTGTGTGTGTGTGTGTGTGTGTGTGTGTGTGTGTGTGTGTGTGTATGTGTGTGTGTGTGTATGTGTGTGTGTGTGTATGTGTGTGTGTGTTTGTGTGCGTGTGTGCGTGCACGTGTGTGTATGTGGACCAACAGCTGGGACAAAGCACTGGAATGAGCGCATGACTGACAGCCCACTTCCTGTTTGAGTTAACGTGAGCACCACACACACACACACACACACACACACACACACACACACGTACATAAATGCAAAAAGAGAACAGACAAAAGTTAAGTGTGTTCCAGCCTTGTGGTAAACCAATGTGGGAAGATGTTGTTTTACTTTCTACCAAGTTTAAGGTTTCTGGGAAACTTGCATTAAGTGTTTCCTATAATGAACTATAAAGTTTAAACACTTGTCCAGAAGAGCAGGATTGCTCAATGAAACGGCACTCGCATCCATGAGATTACTCATATACCACAACAAATTACCCCGAGCCAGTGATGACACATCTGCTTGGACCCCCCATCCCAATCACGATGACAACTCCAATTTGATTTTACACAAGTAAAGCTTGCAGGCCCGTGCGTTGTGCACACAGCATCGTAAAAGATGAAGGTGTTAGCCAACATGACATCAGCCATTTGTGCGGGGGGGGGGGGGGGCAGTATCTGTAATCCAACCAAGTGCGTGCCTGGATACAGAAGTCTGTTTGTGTGAGCGTGTGTGAGTGTTTGTGTGTGAGAGAGAGAAGAAGCACATTGTGAGTGAGCATGTGCATGTTTGCATGAGATGTGTGCATAAAGTTGGAACAAAAATTAGATCAAGTGTGTGTGTGAGAGAGAGAGAGAGAGAGAGAGAGAGAGAGAGAGAGAGAGAGAGAGAGAGAGAGAGAGAGAGAGAGAGAGAGAGAGAGAGAGAGAATCCGTGGTGCTGGTTCCAGGCATTTCCAGGGGTCCCACCCAGGCTCGGCGTCCGGTGGGCCAGGGGAGTGTTGGAGGGACGCCAGAGCCAAGCATGAGCCTGATCGAAAACAGATAGGGCTGAAGCCCGGCGCTATAAATCACCATTGTGGAGTGAGACCTTCACATAGTTCTCACACACACACACACTTGGGCAAGCACACTCGCATGCACGGTCATACACACAAACATGCAAGCATCCACGCATGCATGCACACTCATATGGAGAAACACACACGCGCATGTACACACACACACACACACGCCCGCATGCACACACACACACACACACACACACACACACACACACACACACACACACACACACACACACACACACACACACACACACACACACGCCCGCATGCACACACAGACACAGGCACACACAGCAGGAAATGAAATGTGGCAACTCAAGTGAAAAGCCCTGCTGGGAATAGAAGGGAGAAAAATCACTCTCTCCTTGTTTCTTTTTCTCCCTACGCTCACTTCCTGTCTTCCAGCCACTCCATTTGTTGCAGCACTACCTCTCTCCCACAGCTCGACGAGGGCAGAGGACATTATCACACTATTAAAATACGCATGTACACATTAGTGCGCCGTCAACTTTTGCATATGCGTGCATGCAGTAAAGCTAGACAATTACACATATTCACAAAGCTTCTGCGTTATTGTCTGTTCCTGTGGGGTGTGTGTGTGTGTGTGTGTGTGTGTGAGTGAGAGATGTAGCAAACAAGACAAAGGCCTGTGACACACTTGCCTACTTTCTCCTGTTGCACCTTACATAACACAGTGATATTGTGTGAGACAGCCGGTGATTGCCCCCCCCCCCCCGTTGTCGGGTAAACGGGTTTGTCTCTGGCTCAGTCTTAAGATAATGTTTTAAGATGGACTTTATTAATCCCTGTGGGGAAATTCACCCTTTGCATGTAACCCACCCCAGCACACACACTGGAAGCAGTGGGCAGCTGCAGCGCCCGGGGACCAACTCCAGTTCTTCTTTCCATTGCCTCTGTCAGGGGCACAGACAGGGGCATTAACCCTAACATGCATGTCGTTCTGATCGCGGCTGGCGATGACACAACCAACTGCCACAGTGCTACTGACATTCTTCCTCGACGTTTTAGAAAAACACAATTTCCTAAAAGTGTATTCAGAGAGTAAACTAATTTTTTGGGGGGGGATTCCCCCCCCCCTTTTCTCCCCAATTGTATCCAGCCAATTACCCCACTCTTCCGAGCCGTCCCGGTCCGCCGCTCCACCCCCTCTGCCGATCCCGGGAGGGCTGCAGACTACCACATGCCTTCTCCGATACATGTGGAGTCGCCAGCCGCTTCTTTTCACCTGACAGTGAGGCATTTCGCCAGGGAGGCATAGCGCGTGGGAAGATCACGCTTTCCCCCCTGAACAGGCGTCCCGACCGGCCAGAGGAGGCGCTAGTGCAGTGACCAGGACACACACCCACATCTGGCTTCCCACCTGCAGACACGGCCAATTGTGTCTGTAGGGACGCCCGACCAAGCCGGAGGCAACACGGGGATTCGATCTGGCGATCCCCGTGTTGGTAAGCAGTGGAATGGACCGCCTGAGAATAGAGACTTTCATATTTTCAAGGCTTTGTAATTTCCTTGAAATTGTGATAAAGCAAAAGAAAGGACAAAAAAAAAAAAAAAAGAAAAGAAAAAAGAACATAGTTTGATTTTATTTTCATTACTCCGTCTGTGGGTGTGCTGACTACAAAATGTTTTCTCAAACTGTGTTGAAATATCCTTGAAATTACAATTAAGATTTTCCATCTGATCACGCTAGCTCCTTATGGAGTGCCACACAACAGCCAAAAGGCTTCATGTGCGAGACACACATCGGGCTGGGCTGAATATATTGTTGTTCATCTCAGGCAAAACAACTTCACCCCATCATAATGAGTTGACATCAGTTTGTTTTTGCCGAGTGCACTACAACGATTTTGGTTATGCCCGTTCACACATTCAATATTTTGCAGTCAATCAAAAAACCAAACCAAAAACATCTCGTGTTTATCGACACAAACACACAAGACATGACCACATTCGCCAACACAAAAGAGGAGGAAAGGAACCAGCTGCATCTACCAGGATGAGCAATAAATGGTGTTGGTGCATCACACATTCTTGGACATCAGCAGTGTGTGTGTGTGTGTGTGTGTGTGTGTGTGTGTGTGTGTGTGTGTGTGTGCGTTGCGTAGTTGGGTGAAGTTTCAACAGCTAATTAAGACACAGTTGAGCCTCAGGCTGAGTGTGAGATAAACTCTGACTGAGGATGGCTTCAGCCCAGACACGTGCAACAAAGCCAACAATGACAATAATTATCACCAAATAAGGAAGACTTCTTTTCCCAGGAGGCTTAGCGCTAGCGGCATGGGGCTGGTGTCTGAGCTGCCATAACAACCACAGCCGCAACAGCTTAGCCAAACGAAGAATATTATACCCATAAACCTAATTTAGATGATCCATCTTTCACAGAACTGATGTAGATGACAGATATGAGAGCTTTACTTGAGCGGCTGTGGCAGAGGCTCAGTTCTCATCTGAACGCATCATGGCTGCAAACCAGCAACGCCGAAACTTAACCATTCCCATTAATTAAGCTGACCAATCTGCTCTACGCTTTTCAACACGGGAAACTTGAAATCACCCTCGCTGCTTTCCAGACTGTAGCTGGATACTTGTTCGGAGCTAAGTAGCCCTGCCAACAGCCTCCATTAGACAGGAGTGATGAAAGCACATTCAAATCTAATAAGGGTATCTGTTTGTTTTCCTCTTTGCAATTCCTCGCACACGATTAATTTGTCCCCAAACAGCTCTTTCACAGACTGCTGGCATTTATAGAGAGAGAGAGAGAGACACTGAGAGAGAGAGAGAAAGAGAGAGAGAGAGAGAGAGAGAGAGAGAAAATACTGTCACTTGCAGAGCATCTCCTCAAAAGTGGGAGGTTACCACAAATTGAGCTTGGTTTGGAAGATACTTGTGCATTTAATACACTTGTAACACACATAATCAACTCTTCCGACTATAACCAAGTAGCATGAAACAACCAAATCTAGATATTTTGTGCGGCTGCATTGTGAAACACATGTAAAGTCTAGAAGAGTTCTAAACCCAAGCTATTCCTTTCGGTTTGATCGGGGGTTAACGCTGCTACCTTGTCAAGAGCGCAGGGCCACAGGAACTCATCGTTTCCTAGTCAGTTTCCCCAACTGTTCCGCGACGGACCCTGCAGGGTGACGCAATTACTTTTTGAATCACCCCTTCAGACTACAAATGCATCCCTTGAGGCGAACGTATTCCCAGACATACACCCAGTCATAAAACCAGCCACGTCTCAGTCTAGAACGGGTCACGACCTGGGACCCAAGAGTTCCCACCAAACCAGGCGACAGTTGATAAGGCCGTTTCTTTTCAATTCTCTCTATCTTCTTATCTGGTTTATCTGGCTGCAGCTTAGCGAACACCACCACCTCATCTTTCCTTTCACGTCCTCACTGATCGAGGTGACACGTTGCACAATGAGGGCTCATATAAATTCATGAACTGCCTCACAATAGGTAACACAATTGCTTGCGCACATTCAAAACAATGATTGCTGCGTCCACGTCTTTTGACTAGAGCTGCACAATGACGGCTAATGAAAACAATTATTCTTTTTACTCTCAATTATTAGCCCCGACCGTTTGTGAAACAGCATCATTTTCAAGTACTTTTGCGAAATCGTCTTTCCCATTTTCAGCTGCAATGATCAGCCTACAGGCCGTGTCGAATATTTTGTAACTGAAGATAAAATGGGTAGATAGAACACAAATGAATTATTGTGCAGCCCTATTCCTGACTAATCTGCCCCAAAGTAATTCTTACTCACCTATAGAGGGGAGGGATATCTAACTCTTCACCCTACACAAAGGGATTGAAGAAGCTAAACAAAAGCAGTAGTATCTACCAAAGTTCTAACTCACGTGCTGGAATGAAATAAAACTTAGTTATCATGAAAAACGGATTTGTACACAAAGTAGGTACACAGCTGTTTGAACAAGAACATTACAAATTCTCACACATAACTCACAATCACGGTCAACATAACATATCACAAATTCAATACACATCACAAAAAGACTTGCCGTTGTTTGCTAGTGTGTTTGTGCAGGTAGTTGTGGGTTTTATGTTTCTGTGTGTGTGTGTGTTTGTTTGTGCGTGCGTGTTCTTGTATGTTTTGTGTGTTAATCCTGAGTGAAAGGGTACGTCTATGCACAGGAAGGCAGCGGGGGACTCCCCAGAGGGGCTCAGTGTGCAGGCCCTGTAAGCCCATGTGAATGGGACTGAATTCGCAGGCTCCCCACGGGGACGCATGGCTGATTGAGCTGACAGTCAGTCGCCCATTGACCGATCACTGAGATTAAATGCCAGGCCATCTCCCTCTCTAAAACCACCTGCGGGACAGAGCGAGAGAGAGAGAGAGAGAGAGACACACACACACACACACACAAACAGACAGAGAGACCGACAGAGAGACAGAGGGAGACGTGCAGATACTCACTGTTACTTGTTGCTTCGGTAAAAGGCGCCTTTTGTCCGTTCCAGCCTTTGTTGTCCATCTGTGGTTGATGTAGAGAAGAGGGGAAAAGGGGGAGGTAAGAGAGATGTAGAGCCCTGAACAAACAGCTTCTTCATGCATGTCAGGCAAGTTCCTTCCATACTGTGTGGACCACAAAGAGACGAGCGCTCACAGTAGGGGATGCTTGAAGAGCCTAGTGTCTGTCCAGGCCAGCTACCTAGTTTGGTGGTGGCATGGGGGGGTGGGTGGGTGGGGGGGGCTTTCAATGTTTTCTGTTAAAAAAAAAACCCTCCTATTCAATTTAGGACTATTACAGCAGTCTCTCATACACATTCACACACAAAACCATGTGTGAGATAGAAAAACAAATCATCTCTGACATGTGCGACAGCTGAGAAGATGACATGACTCTACCCCCCACCATGCACGCATGCACACACACAGACAGACAGACAGGCGCACACACACACACACACACACACACACAGCTTCTTCACGTCTCTGGCCTAGATCTCCCCAAATCCCACGGTGGGAATGCAGTGGAACAGGGATCTCAAAATGCCAAACCAGACATAAAGGGGGAAGAGAGAGCAAGAGAGAGAGAGAGAGAGAGAGAGAGAGAGAGAGAGAGAGAGAGAGAGAGAGAGAGAAGTGATCATAAGAAATTGGACCTTCGCTAGCAGCAGTTGTTTGTTCCATAGAGCCTGAGGTTGTCTGAGGATCTTGGCTAGAGAGGTGGGCTGTCCCACTTGGTCTTATAAAGACATCTCCGTAGCTGTCAAGCCAATGCTCGACTACACCTCAGCTACTGACACCATTCTGTCCGACTGTTCTGCCTTAAGCCATTCTGATTAGAGAGGTGCCAGTTATGTGTTACAGAAAGGCAGAAGTTTATTTACCAGAAACCTCTAACTACCAAAGTTAGCAGTTCAGTGAACAAACACACAAAATAAGAAATGCAATGACGCAAGATAAATGTCTTTCATTATGCACCCTTGGATGCTACTTGTCGACACAAGACAGCAGGAGGCTTTTTAACCTGCAACTGTTACCATGCATGGGGGTGGGTTAATGCAATGTACAGTGACTGTGGATCTTGGAGTTATTAATTTCTTGCCCGGCCTTAAAGCCTTTAAACACCGGGGTCTTTTTTTTTTGTGCAGTTAATTCATGTTAATATATTTTTTCAAACTGTTGTTTGTGTCATAAGTACTTTCACACAGAATGTAAATATTATGCAGCGGAAAAGTGATGTAATTTTTTCTGGAACGAGGTCGATTTTCCTGAGCTTTCGCACTGCAAATAAAGGCATCAACCAATCACGTTGACTTCCCAATGACAATGGCGGAACTGTTGACTGTTTGTGTTTGGTAGCGAGGTATCCCCCTTCCTCGCCAACCCAGAACTGGTCGCGGCGCACCGCAACAGAGGAAGTGCACCAAACGGGGGCCAGACCCGCAACCCTAAAGGGAAGAGGAGATCCCCACGTACCGCACCGCCATACCTCAACCCGTGGGTTGAGTCCCCCTCACATCTCACGAATGTACGACAGAAAGCTGGGTTTCTGTCGCAAGTTCGTATCGCTACCGGTATGAATAATTTTGATGTGAAATATTCGCAGGCGAGTATCTTGCATTTTCGTGTCGTTTATTCGTCACGTCCCCGGGGCATAAAGGCCTCTATGATCAGACACATGAGAAATACGTGGTACATGAGCAGTAATTCATATCCATACAAGACAAAAAAGCAGCTAATGTCAGAGCTTTGACTGTTGATAAAACAGGGAGGGTGATACACTGAAGTGAAATAAAGTCTAAAAAAAGGGAAACGCTTTAGACACTAGTTGTAAAATGAAGTGTAACCTTATATGAGTTCAGTGTCAGAGGACGAAATGTTCACACAGTCACACGGAGTCATGCAGAACTACAGTCAGCTGTATGGAGAAGCTATATGCAGCAGCGCATATCTAACTAATGAGCTGTCTTGGGAGAAATTAATACTCCGTAGAGTCTTATGTAACAGCTTTCCCTATTTGAATGTGACCCCTTGGGTCTGAACAGCAATGAGGCGCATAAATATAATAGTGATCAATGGCTGCATGCAGAACACTTGTCAGCTGAAATGAACTGACTAGGTTACACAACAAGACAGCCACATCAGCAGCGATGCTTCTCATGATTAATCTGAGTATCTATTGAGCATTACTAGAATATGAATGTGGCTCTGCATAGGGCTTAAGACTTGACATTGTAAAGACCAAAAAAAAAACAACAACCCTTAAGCGAATGTAATTATCATAACTGTTTTGTCAGCTAGTCATTATTAATAACCATAATCACAATATTAGTATCCCGGAGCTGGGGAGCTGCTCTTTTTGCATCTTACATCAACAACCGAAAGCAATATAAAGCTAAAAAGATGGTTAGTGCAATGTATAGTAAAAAAATATGTAAAACTAGTACAAAACAAAATTAATATGCGGAAGTTATTTAACTTCATAGTCCTAGATCCTAACAGAGCAAAAGGCACGGCTATAAGCTGGCTAAAGAATAAACAGCATGGTGTGTAATGTAGACGGGGCTGACAGCGCTGTACCTCGGTGGGGTTCTGGGGGAGCGTGGAGGCTTTGTATCCTAGCTGAAGCAGCATGGCCTCGGCTGCGTTCCGCTTGGCCACCTTCTTATTGGGACCCGTTCCTGTGGCAACCTCACTATTAACCTTCACCTGCACGTGCACACACATTAAACAGAACACACAGAGATTGATTGCATGACACAGGATCCACATTCAGAGACGGGACAGGGCATTGCTAGTTGCAAAGTTGCAAGCCTCAACACTTTCTTGACGTCGATACACAGTGATGATGGATCACTTGACGTCTCACAGACACCGATGTTAAATGGGATTTCTTCACGACTTTGCACACCGCATTTCTTACTCTCAAAACGTTCATAATCTTTCAGCCCAGAAGACCATTGATAACTTTGCTGGCTTTCCTCTCCGGGCTGTGTGCACAGTGCAATTCACATCACGTCACACAAAGTCGATCCAGCTGAAGTGTTTGTTTTTTCAGTGATCCAGAAACATTGAATCCATCCATGCAGAATGTAAGCAGATATTTGCAAGAGAATATCAGACGCCGTTATGTTATTCAAACAGGCAATTACACTGTACAAATAACATTCCGGGAGCCGGGCTTGTGAATAGCAGAGGCTCAGTGCACTTACTCAAGTGGCCTGGTATGGTCGCTAAGTGCTCCTCTGACAGTCTCAAGCAAGCCACAAGATAGATCACGAAGAAAAGCCTCAATAAATTACTAAAATAAACAAAGCCCTTTTATTTAATAAAAGTAATCAGCCCCTTAAAAGCCATCTGACACAAGACAGAGTTTGCCCTGACTACTGCTGGTGGTGATGGACAAAAGAGTTGAGAACACAGACTCATTTGAGCCCTGCTGCCTACTATGAGAAACAATGTGGAAATTTTAGATGAGAGTGGGCCACACAAAAGGAACACACACAGGAAGGGCCCGGTGCCTGCATAAAAGAGGCATGGAGAATAGGTTTGAGGCTGAATTACTGCCTGACGCTAAGAGAAGCTCTGTTCTACCTATGAAAGAGAGATGGGGATTATGGAGGGAGAAGAGCTCGATTTAGATAGAGGAATAGACAGAGATTGAGACAGACAAGAGGACAATGCCAAAAGGCAGTGAAAGAGACTGGTCAATTTGATAGCAAGTTAGCTGTACCCTGCCAATGGATTGTGTACGTCCATGGATAATGCAGGCCCTCTAATTGTATATGGTTCCCCAGGGGCCACAGAAAAAACCCAGGCAGCTACACCTCATGATATACTAGATATAGATCTACTTCACTGAAGCTATGAAGGAGAAAGAAATGAATAGATAAACAAATAAACAGCCATTTTATTACAACTGCATCAAAAAGTTATAATAATAATGATGATGAAAGTAATAATAATAACTAGTATAATAATGAAATGTATGGCAGGTTACATAAAGCTAATTAGAAGGGGTTTTGGTCCACTTCCATGTTACAGTACCTTGGCAATGTGTACCTTGCAGTATTTGCTTTCACCGAGTCTGCCTTAAAAATGCCACTGTACCTAGATTCAAGGGGTGGCTGGCCTTCTCTTAAGTCTATGCTTCATTGATTGGATTGGCAATAAAACTAAATTACCCATAAGTGAGTCTAGGTTGAAAGGTCAGTGCTCTTGCAAAGCTATGAAATCAAATTCTGTTGATGAAGCCATTCTATAGCCGAGCTCTAGTCTTTCTGTAGGATAGAAAGCTGGCAGCACTTCCTTTACCAGCCATAAAAGCTTGAAATAGCATCTTAATAGCTTAAAACAGTTTGCTGCTCCTTTGGAAAGAACAGAGCTATAAAGATAAATAGTGATCTATTCTGAGATTTAACAGCATGCTATAAACATAAGGAATATTAAACAACTTTCAAATGGTTAAAAGGCCAGAGGGTAAGGTTGGGAGTGGGAAAAGATAAGAGAGATGGGCAGAGAGGGAAAGAGGAGCTGGGAAAAGAGAGGGAGCAGGCCATGATCACAACAGTGCACAAAAGAGAATTTCTATTATTGTTAATCCGTTAAATCCAAAACAAATTATTTATACCCAAAACCTATGACAAGCCTTTTGAAGCGGTAAAAAGGGGAACAAAATCCTTCAACTGATTCCAGGAACTCCACAAAAACCCTCTACAAAACCTACAGACCGGCCTTAATCTGAGTAAAACCTAAAATGTATCAATTTGTAGTACTTTTGCCATTATGTTTTACGACTGCATAACATGAACAGTGTCCAAACCGTTCAGTAAGCCGTGGGATAGAACAAGCACTGATCTCGTGTGCTCTTGTAAAACAATTTTGGTGTATGGATTAAAGAAGGAGTCTACCCGATGTGGCGCTGACTTCAGCTCCCCATTATTACAATGGGGCCATTTCTATTAAGTGTACACATCTGGTTCTGTCAGGCAAGTGATCAATGATGGGTTGAGGAGACCCAGACACTTCTCTGATGAGGCAACACCAAAAAGAAATATCGGTTTGTCCACAGCTTTGTCTTTTACACTGTCCACCTCTGGGTCTGAGCCAATGCTGATCTCATACCCATTTCTGAGCGATCCTCTTCTCTGCCCCACATCCATCTCACAACCCCAATCTCAATACCTAGGCTCTACTTTCAAATTAATTAATTCTGTACTTGTTCCAACAGACTACAAAATCAATTTTCTGCATCTTGAAGCCCCCAAAGCAATTTAAAATCTCAATTAAAGGAGGTGGAACAAGTAAAAAGTAGCAAAGAGAAACAGTTGATTTATGCCATTTTATTAAGACACAGCTTCACAGCCCAATTCTGCTTCACCTGCTGTGCATCTTCACCTAAACCAAAGTTTGATGTGGACTGGAACTATTGGTGACAGTTCAACAACACTGAGACGGACTGTTTTCACATCACAGTTAGGTACATCACTGGGGAAGGGCTGTAAATCTCTCTCCAAAGCCAAATCAGAGTTTTGTCCTGCCCAATTCTTCCAGAGATGAATGTAACCTATCTGGATGGATGTAGCATATCTGCTCATCTCCCCTCAACTTTGAGCCAAAATGTTTGATGATCTCTTGCAGCAAAGGGTACTCGGCCATTTACCCTTTTCAAACTGATTCACCCTTAACCCTATGTCATACTCTGTCTCTCCATCCATCCCTCCTTTTTTTCCTGAGCCTACCTTACCCACACCTCTCCATCTGTCTATCCTTTGCTCTATCTCACTCCACCTATAAATCCATCTCCATCCCTCCATCCCCATTTGTACCTGCATGATGAATTCACGGCGCCGAGGCATGCCCCTCTCAGACAACAACACATACTCAGGCTCCTTCTCCTTCTTGGCCTGCTGGATCTGAGCCAGCCGGCTGATAGGATTCATGCCCTGGCCATAGTCTGGTCCTGTCTGGAGATGGAAAGAGCAAAGAGATGCCATCAGTTCCAATCATCAAATCTCCATTTGTCATAAAGTCACAGTTACCCACTATCTATGGACCATAACTGTTATATGCCATCATCACCTGCAAAAAAAGATATCCAATGTGTGTGTGTGTGTGTGTGTGTGTGTGTGTGTGTGTGTGTGTATCACATGGTAGTAAACAATGCATGGGCCAGAAATAGCTGAGAGGAAATGTACACAAAAACAGATATCTACCAGAAAATAAAGCCATGGGTTTCCATGTAAATCAAGTGTCTTTAAATCATTATTGAGTTTAAAGCTAAAAAAAAAAAGACAGATTTTTGCTAGTCTGCTGCGCCACATACCCACACCTATCCATACTTGTCTTGTTTTCTGACAATAATGTCTTTAAAATAACAGGAATTGAAAAAGTTGCAATGGTGAGATATTAATATGTACATCATGTGTGTTCAGTTCTGCTGGGCGAGAAACCACAGCACAACTGTACACAACTGTAAATCCCGGCCTGGTGCCGTCAGTCATTTAACCTTGAGGATCGTCTTGGGCCGTTTCTTGTAGTGTGTCTTGGGTTTCTCCACTACGGGGATGAAAGGAAGCTTCTTCAGGTCCTGCAAGATGGAGAGAGCAGCGCGCTTCTTGGACAACTTCTTGCTGTTGCCCTCGCCCTCGGCAGAGAACTCCCCCACAGTAACACGGGTCAGGAAGCTCTTCATGTGGGGAGGGCCACTCTCCTTCAGGACCTGCCGGAGAGAGACATGTTGAACTTGAGGCCCTACAAGAAACAGCCAGTGAGAGGCATGCCAGGGAGGTGTGTTTGTGCACAGATGGCCTCGCATGCATGTATCGCCAAACTACTTTGTATGTACAAAACGTGTGCGGTTCAGAGTCAGAGCGGTGTGTGTCTACTTTGCAGGCAGTGGCACCAGGTGGCCTTAACATCTGCTCTCAATGGTTGCAGGGGCTACCCACCCGTATGCATGTATGTAACTCATGTGCAAATACTCACACACAAGCTGGCGTACACATGCACACACACTAAAAGCAACATGTTCCTAAATGACAAGTCTCTTGTGATGAAGGGTCGGTTTCCCCCCCCCTAGCCTCTGGTCACCTGGGAGACCTAAAACAAACACCGGCTGGCATTAGGTCATGCTTCTGCAATCATATCCACTTCACGTGAAGCCCGAGAACATGGTCTGTGCATGCATGTGTGTGTGTGTGTGTGCCTGCGTGCGTAGTTGGGGTCCTCCCCTACTTTATCCCTGGGTATACACTTGAGGAGGAATTAGCTTTCACACATTTATTTTGTCTTCCCAAAATGTTAAAAGTTGTTATCTCACATCAAGTCTCGGACTTCCCTGCTGTAGGTAGTGTTTAAACCTCATAATCTCTCTTTCCCACTCTCTCTCTCTCTCAACTTAATTTGCAGAGCAGAGCACAAATTGCAGCAATATGTTGCAATCTAGAGACAGTTCTGAACCCGGTGACTTGTTTTAAAAATTAGCTGATTAACACAGCCTTGAGCATTCCTCCGATATCTCTAAGAGCACGGCCCAACGCTTTTGAGACCGTGAGAAGAAAAGAAAAGAAAAGAAAAGAAAAGTACACATAAAAACACATCTGCTTACATGTCCTGCTTTCTTTGCCACACATGTCCCCACTTCTGGGACCAATTGTGTTGTTAACATGCTGTCTCTTAACACCAGCAGCCACATAAATGCGTAAGAAAGAGAAGCATTGTTACAAAATAACTCTTCTGTGAACAAGTGTATCTTAGACTCTATTAGGCTTGTATGTCGGCGGGAGGTTGCTTATAAGCTTGCATATGGGTGGGAGGTTGAGCGGCTGGTGTTCTGGTGTAGTCAAAACAACTTGGAGACAAACATGCTCAAGACTGTGGAGATCATTGCTCCCCCTCACAATATCCAACAGCCTTGTGTCAACTGCGGAGACCTTCAAGTTTCTGGGAACTACCATTTCCAAAGACCCGAAGTGGGAGACCAACTTCAACTCCATTCTCAAAAAGGCCCAGCAGAGGATGTTCTTTCTGCAGCAACCGAGGAGCTCTGGTCTGCTACAGGAGCTGTTGAGCCAGTTCTACACCACTGCAGTCATTGGAGCTGTCCTGTGCACATCCATCATGCTTGTTAGGAGCAGCAACAAAACAGGATAGGAACAGACTGCAGCAAACAGTAAGGACAGCAGAAAAATCATTGGCACTCCCCCTGCCTACCCTGCAGGACTTGCACACCTCTAGAGCAAAGAAACGGGTGGGCAGAATCGGCACAGAACCCCCCCCCCCCCCCACACACACACACCCAGGGCACAGTTTGTTTGAACTCTTACCCTCTGGCAAGCACTAAAGAGCAATGTGCACCAAAACCACCAGACATAGGAACAGTTTTTTCCCCCCACAGGCCTTCTCTCTCATGAACACTTAACAGCATGGTGCAATAATGGACACTTATTATGTAAACATGACACTTTTTAATCAGCCCCTTCTGGCAAGATGTCTCACCTACATATCTACGATGTGCACTGCCTCTTTAAACCAGATGTGCAATACAATCTTTGGGCAATACAAATGTACAATTGTAAATAAACATTCAACTGCTGTATACTGGCTGCAATTATTGCCGTTATTGTGGTTGTAACATAGGTATATAATATTGCATGTAGTTGTGAGGAGGATGGTAGATGAAAATATATACATATATACTTCTGGTACGTAAGATAATATCATGTAATATGGTGGGAGTATATAGCATTGTATATGGGCATGATGGGTTGTGGAGTCATGATATGGTACATGGTATAGTGTATGGGCAATATAGTATATAAGCAATATGGTATAATATATGGGCACAGGTTGTCGATTAATCAACCATAACAAATGTCTGTATGGTAACGCCATACCTGTTGTGCATACATGCTTGCGTCCAATGTCCTGTTGTTGCTCCATTTATTTCTTCCGTTTTTCTTTTCTTTTTTGTTCGTTTCCTTTTTTTGTGTGTTTGTGAGTGATATCTGCAAGTGCTAGAAGTTATTGTGTACCGGAGTCAAATTCCTCAGTTGGCCAATGACGTTGATTCTGATTTTGATTAGTGAGTAAAATACAGAGGGACTGGGGGGGGGGGCAAGAACTGAAGCCTCTTCATGTAAACATGTACTTATAAAGAGACAAAATCTGGGTTGAGTTGAATATATGGCCAGTAGCTCTGTTGTCACCACACAACATGGAATCACCACTACAATAGCCTGTTGTACAAAACAGGCTACTTTAAGCATATAAAACAGCATTGTTATGGTTACATTTTTACTGTGGGCAGAAGTCCAATATTTGTCCTATGGGTTACCCTTAGCTTTACACCCATTAGCATGAAATTGATACTTTACCCAACTAAGACATCTCTGTTTTTCGCTGACACTGGCCCTGTGATCTTGTTGTCAATGCACTTGTTGACCTGTCAGTTTTCCTGCCTGATATATTCAATGAGTCAAGCCAGTCCAATCCAGTCCAAACCAATGAATACCAACATACCAAGCATGTGCAAGGATTTGTATCATAGCTAAGGCTTAGCAGAGAAATAGTCATTCGAGCCAACAGTCAAACTCCCTCCTGCCCAGGGGATCCTCTCTGGTCTTGCTCATCGCTTGGAGGAGGAAATACAACATGGCAGCTCCCCATACATTGCTACATTCCACGGGACTGTATGCAGCCCCCTGCAGAGCTCCTGACTCATATGGTACTGTACATCATTGGCTTATGTTCAGAACAGTTCATGTCACTAGCGTAATAAGCAAATAAGAGCCGTTAACGGATTGTCAGGCTGTATGTGTGAGGATGTGGTTGGTGTTTGGTTACAACCAGGAGCCTGTGGTCTCTGAAGATGTTCTGGGGAATAATGGGAGGTGGAGGACAGGGTGAGGTATCCTAAGCTCTTCAGCTGTCCTCAGATTCGCAGCTGTTTCTCCCACTCTTACTCAGTTGCTAACTCAAATGCTCATTCTGTCCGCCGCCGCCTCCTCCATCAGAGCTCTTGCAACGTGTCTTTGAGCTGGTTTAACAAGAGTGATGGAGTTTTACTGTAATCCCGCCAAGCATTCAAAACTACCTCACCAGTGAATGGAATGAAAGGTTGGAAGGCTCATCTCCACACACACATGCACACGCACAAACACGTACGTATTTTCATTTATGAAAAAATATGCATCTCCTTTCTTCTGCCCTTATTAAGATACATTCCTGTGGAGCTGAATGAGCTCCGGCCTTGGACTGCTGGTGCAGGTTCACAGACAAACACAAGAGGTAACGTTGAGTCCGTCATTGAACTTACAATGTTAATGACAAATGACGAGTTGCACACATACCGACGGGACTCCCATGTGAAGCCTGGAGTCAACACATGCAGTTGTTTGTGCGACGAGAGAAATCAAATGTATCCCGTACAGGTGTGGCAGAGCTCATACTTGAAAACCGAGCGTGTGAGAGCGAGTGTGTGCTTGTGCACATGGGACACACACTCTTGGCCCTGGATGGCGGCAGACAAGCTGCAGTCAGCCTCCTGGCAGACGACACGGGATCCTCGCCACACTGATGGGATTTCAGCACCTTTTTTCATTTGTGTGCGTGCAATGCACACACACACACACACACACACACACACACACACACACACGTCGCCTGTCCTGTCTGATGACAAGTATCAGGTTGTCCACAGGAAATGCTAAGTAATTCAATGTTGATTTTGTCTCCCCTTTTCTCCTCATCTGTTCATTTCCTCCCTCCTCTTCCTCCCCTGTGAGGCCCTCTCTCCAGCTTCTCAGGAGGACATCAATACCCTGGCCAAGGATCCGTGCGTGCGAGACCACAGGTACTCTGAAGAGGAAGCTATGGGAGCAGGGTGGGACAATGATGGGGACTGGTAAAGGAGAGAAAGGCTCTTTTGTGATGAGTGTCGGACGGACAGGCCCTGGGGGGAAACTGCTTGTTGTACGAGATGGGTGGTTCTTGGCCTGGACGCTCCTCTCTTGTGTCCTCCTTGGAAAAGGAGCCTCTGATCCAACACACAAGCTGTGATTTATAGATTGGTTCCTCTTTGATGCTGACATCTGTTTGATATCGCCTGACAGGGGGGGATTAAGTTAGCCAGCTCTCTCTCAGGGTGGTGGTGACCCTCCTCATCGTGGAGAGTCACCACCATGTAGCCGGGTGGGGGGCAGCGAACATTCACTGCAGAAACTCAAGGGTAATTTCATAGTCCAGTAAGAGCATGGGCTGGGATGATTCGAACAAACGGGCTATTGTGAAAGAGGTGGCCATCTATGCTCTTGGTGGTGTGAGTGAGTGTGCGAGTGTTGTATGAGTTTGACAGTTATTGGGAGTGAAGGATGCCATTTCCTCTCAAAGCATCAGAGGAGAGCACAGTAGAGGGAATGGGGCAAGGCAGATTTGGGGATCAGGCTAAACTCTGGCAGATGAGTTAGAATGCCCCACATGTGTAAGTAGAGACCTGGAGAGACGCGTTGCGCAATTTGCAGTTGGGGTTTAGGCCGCAGAGCTGTAGCAGTGAGCGCATATTGCATGCAATACAGTGATTGAGGATCTATTAGGATCTGCAAGGCGGCTGTCAGTGGTAAGCGGGGTGGTGGAGGGTGTTGAGGGATGCCATGCCAGCAGCATGAGAGCAGATGAGTGGATGATTGCCTTGCATGCTTGGTCTTTAGACTACGTTTTTGGCCATAGCATAGGAAAATACTGTACGTACAAATTTCCTGCTACATTCTACAGAGACATACATGACAACACTCAACAACCGACATCCTCAACCAATTTTTCTTTGTATAAAAGTAAAATGAGAACTAATGTCCACCACACCTGCCTCCACCTCCCTTTTTAACTCTGAGCTCTCGAGCAAAAGGCCATACTAACCAAGTCAAACACCGCAATCATTTTCGCCTGAGGCAGACAATTCATATTCCCTGAAAAGCCCTGATAAGAGAGAGAGAGGGAGAGATAGACAGAAATCCGGATAGATAGATATAGAGGGAGATAGTAGAGGGAGATAGAAGTAAAGAGAGAGAGAAAGAGAAAACAAGAGTCTTGATGTGCTGTTCATCAAGCAATAATGATTGAGAGCAAGACAGCGGACAGAAGAGACAGTTGGTGGAATGTGGCTGCGGTCTGCTCCTAAAACCACCACTCCCAGCTTCCAATTTGGTTGGAGTGAAAATAAAAGCCACATAATCGCTGACAGTGATAAAGACATGACAGATAATGAATCACATCGGTCCATATTTAGCTGGCTAAGATCATTAATCAGTTTCAGGACGGATAGCCATGTCATGCTCCGACGGGCAAATGTGCATCGAACCAAGGAGGAGGGGGACATTAAAAAGCGAGGATTTTTGGGCTTCCTCGATAATATCCCAGTGTTGTGTAAACTCTCATTAGTGAGAAAAGTCAGAGTGGCAGGAGTCTCTCTGCTTTCCTTCCTTCCTTCCCTCCATGCACAAGCCAACACGCAACCTCCACCCTCTCTCTCTGTGATTTTTGGTAGTGATGGAAGAGATTGAATGGAGGAAGGGAGGGGGTTTGCAGAGTAAACTGAGCCTCCCCTTGTTTTTGGCACCTTGCGGAGTAGAGAAGAAGCAGGGGGAGGCAGGATGAGTCAGCTGAGATATGGTGGAAGCCAAGGAGAGCAAAACCAGCGGGTCATCTGAGGATATGCCGCACTACCTCATCCACTTACAAACACGGGAGCAGCAGGAGCATAACCATCAGAGGAGCGGCCGTCTGAATCCTTGGACCATCTGGGAAAATCTGGGTGGGTATGGTGAATAAGAGACACTCTCCCCTTGCTCAAAAACCAAAGGCAAGATTCCCTTAAGCAAGTCGGACAGCCCTTGACACCAAAAGTTAAAGGCTGAGGTTGTTATGGGATTTCCCCAGTAATCCATGTGTCTATGTATGTTTGTATGCAGCCCCTTGTCAGCCCAAAAACTTGAAGTCTCTTTCTGTAAATAAGACCTCTCAACTTGCTCAGTTAAAGAACAGTCAAAAACAAATAGGCAGACTGAGGAATAGAATTCCGAAGTCTTCATAAATACAGTTTCGTGGTACAGTATATTAGACTGATTATTAAGGGATTTTCCATTGACTCCGCTTTGTGGTTGCAGTTTCAACTCGGGGAGCAAAAAGGACGAGGGCTTTATCAATTGAGCATCCATGCGACCACAACAAGAGACTATTCAAATAATTCCAAAAATGTACCACATATAACTATATGAATTTTCCCAAACCCCAAAAGAATTTCCCAAGTGCGAAATTTCACCTTGCTGGAAGTGACACAGATGGGAAAACTCCCTTAAAATGATAAAAAGTACATGTATCATCCAGGAGCACAGTAGTAATAGTCTGACTACTCCATCGCGGTTTCCTCCCCCTCACCTGAAGCACTCGGCTGGTTTCGTCCCATGGACGGTCTCACGGCTCAAGTGTTTATATATTTATGAGACTCATCACACTAAAATATTGTGCAGACCCTACTGGATAAAACTTCAACCACCTTAGTCACAAATAAAACAAGGCAAAGTTTCACGTCATGGTGAAAAACACAACAGCAACAAACGATATAAAGTATTTGCATGGATGGGCCCAGGTCTAACGCGTCACCTCTAGGGCTGTCATAATCGGCCAAAAAATGACGTTCGATTATTCCTTCTAATAAAAAAAAAACACATAGGTTCGAACCCATTCAATATATTTTTGCATATCGTGTCCTATAAGAGGGCAAACCAATACAATGAGAGACATAAATACTTGTATAGGTATATTCGTTTCAATGTAAACAGGTCTTTAAAAGATCTGCATACCTACACATCACAAGAGAAACAAATAAAATAATGTCTTGTACCGTAAAACTTCATTTAAAGACCACAGACCTCTCTCTGCACCGTGGTTGGGGCTAGAGTGAGAAATGAGAACGCGCCGTCTCTCGGAGTGAGACGAATGATTCGTAATTGATGTGTTATTCGACTGCCTAATTTTTATATAGATTAGGTAATATTCATACTGGTTTAAATAACTAAAGTATTTCCAAACGGGGCTTCTTAGATTGTTCGGTGTGAAAATCACTCTCTGCGGCCGAGTTGGGTTGTGAGCTCTCTGCCATCTTTACCACACGGTTGTTGTTGAATTATTCGCTCGTTTCAGCTTGACCCAAATTTCTTTGGGGTTTTTTTTTTATCCCCCCACCCCCTATTTTTCTCCCCAATTGTATCCAGCCAATTACCCCACTCTTCCAAGCCTTCCCAGACGCTGCTCTACCCCTTCTGCCGATCCGGGGAGGGCTGCAGACTACCACATGCCTCCTCCGATACATGCGGAGTCGCCAGCCGCTTCTTTTCACCTGACAGTGAGGAGTTTCGCTGGGGGGACGCAGCGTGTGGGAGGATCACGCTATTCCCCCCAGTTCCCCCTCCCCCCTGAACTGGCGCCCTGACCGACCAGAGGAGGTGCTAGTGCAGCGACCAGGACACATACCCACATTCAGCTTCCCACCTGCAGACACGGCCAACTGTGTCTGTAGGGACGCCCGACCAAGCCGGAGGTAACACGGGGATTCGAACCGGTGAACCCCGTGTTGGTAGGCAAAGGTAAATTAAATTTTCAACCAATGAAAGTCATGTTGTGTGATTCCTGTCCGTCCTGCAGCGTATTCAGTGCAGCGGCCAAGGCTCTTGTGAGAATTCGCGAGGCAGACAGCCGCGCGGTAGTGCTGCTTTCCCCCGGCCCCCACAAACAAATATTAATTTTCATACTCGAATGTGATTTTTTTTATATATTTGAATTTGGACTGTTCATTGACAGCCCTGATCACCGTTGTCATGTCTTCTCACCTCGAAATTGACAGCCATGTTCCTCTTGAGGGCAATCTCGTAGACCAGGCTGATCTCCGATTTGCTGGCGTCTGTGCCTTCCTCTTGCTCCTCCTTCTCCTCTGGGTTCTGAAACAACAGCAGAGAGACATTAGTGCGTCGTCACATCACGTGTGAGGTTTTAATGTCCGTGTAAGGTGTTATTGTCTGATTAACCAAACCAACACTGTGTGAACAAGGAAACAGAGGACAACTGTAAAATGATTGTTCTGACTAGATAAAGTGGTGGCAGTAGGTTATGTCCCAAAGACTCCCTCACAATGCCACTTTTAATCGTGGCAGAGAAACTCAAAAACTAACAGTTCCCAAGCATCAGGAGATTTCGCTTCCACACAATGCCTGTGAGAAAATGTTGGGATGTGATAAGCCAATGCCGGGAATTACAATAACAGCAATGCAGCCTGTTACAACTCCACACCATCCAACAAATGGCAGAATAATTTTCATGTCCACACTTCCCTACAAAACAACCCTTTCCCCCCCCCCCAAAATAGTTCTCTCAGCTCAGACATGCACGCAAACACACACACACACACACACACACACACACACACACACACACACACACACACACACACACACGAACAAGGTTGATCTCGGCCATTTTGTTTCAAAAAGAAGCCTGTGTGCTTTCTGTCTTCAGTCCTTATCTGATATGGGTTCGAGAACTGAGTATTATAGGATGTGACTTGTGTCTGCTGTTTATAGAGAGCTCACATACATGGGCGTGCACACACACTAGAAGGGTAAAGCCAATAAAATCAGCAATTACTATATGTCATTTCTCTGGTCTAGTCCAGTCCAAATCATTAGTGAACACCAACAGCTCTCTTAATGACAGAAACCAGAGAACCAGGGCTCAAGGCTCTGATGTCATCAGGCTTAACGTCTGGAGCTGCTTCTTGGGCAATGAACTGCAGGATTAGCTTAATGGAAGAAAACCGGGGGAAAGGGATACTTTTACGGCTCCAACCTGACAACATTACAGAAGTATAAAGCTTATTTGGGTATAAAAAAATCTAAAATCTTCAAAACACGCATTTATCATCTACGGAGCAACCCTGGACATTGTCTACGGTGACATCACGAGTTTGAATCTTTCACTCGGTTCTTTTGTGCTTGCTTCTTTGGTGGTTTGTAAATACTGACTGAGCAACCGTAGGAACAACACTTCAAGTTCGCTCAAACCGAGGGGTCCACTTTGAACTGAGCTTCCCCAGAATACGACCTCTACCAGAAAAGTCAATAGATGAGTCAAACAAAATATTCCCGAGCCTGGCCCGATGGAATAGAACCAACAGCCCATGACTTGTGGCTTTTCAGCGCCATTTGTCCATGGGAACACGGAGAGTTGTCTTGATCTTTGTCTTACCCTGTCCTGCTCTTTGTCTGACTCAGTATGGATGGCTGCTGCCCCACCACCCCTCAACCCCCAAGGCTCCGTCCCTCCTAGCCATTTCATTGTGTGATCCAATACGACGCATGATTCATGCTGTGAGATCTCTTGTGTTTCATAGGAGACAGTCACGTGGTACGAGGATCTGCCTTGGCCCATCGGCTGACGGCCCCCATGTTAGTTCTGCATGTTCGCTCCCTGTGCTCTGCTCCGAGTGTGCTGCGGCATACATTATCTGCCCGTCACGTTGTGTGTTTGCATGTGTGTGCATGTGTGTACATGCTGCCCTCTCCAACACATGCAGAGGGAAGTAAGAGAGAGAAGAGAGAGAGAGCGAGATGCAAAAAAAGAATGAAAAGGTTTTCTTTTCTTCTCCATGGGTTGTTTTCACAACATTTGTGATAAATTTTCCTGCTTGTGCTTTTTCTGCTACATTTTTGTGTGTCGGTGAATCCATGTGATTTATAGTTTGGATTCCCCCCCAGTGGTTACGTTGATAAAGTGCTATGTTTGTACGTACATCTGTGTACATGCATGCATCTATGCATGGCCACATGCACAAAGTGGCGTGACAAGAGCAGATTTGTGACCTCCCTGTGACAGTGACATACAGTAGAAGTCTGAATATGGCTCCAGTGCTTATTCAACTTTCAGTTGGATCTGTTGAGCTAACATTCCTTGAAGAAATACCAGTGTACATTATGCATACACCATTGTGTATTTAAGTATGCATTTATCTCCTATGATTATTGTTTCCACATTAAACACTTAAATCTCACCTAATATCATACCATTGAAAATTTGCAAGTTTTGCCATCCACAGTGTGGTTTCACCACTCCTGACCCATAAGCCAATACACCCTTAACTGCAGACATATAGTGTTGATACCAACACGGCACAATGAACAGTGCAGTCTCACCGTGCCTGCATCTCTACTGTGGTTTTAGTCCATTCACTGTTAACTGAACAGGGAGAAAAAAGAAAAGAAAAAAAAAAAACGAGACAAAATCCATGTGTGAGTGTTGTGAAAAACTGTTCCGGATAAAAGGACAGGAAGGATAAAGGGGCTTTTATATGGACGGGACAATCTGATTCCACCAATATAAGCTCTTTATCATTCCCTGCATAACAAATCAGCATGAAAGCTGTCTGCTTCTGCGCTGCTATTCTAACCATCATGACCATCTCTTAGTCCACTTCTGTGTTTCATCTTCCTAAAAGTGCGGCGACCATGTCATTGTTGCATGGCCAAAGGCTACTTGAATCTGATAAAGCAGAATCCCACCTCCTTCAACAACAACAACAACAGAAAATCCAATCCACTGTTAAGTACAGTTTACACGAGTGACAATATGAACTTTGAGACAGGGATTGCGCTGGTTGAACATTATATTAAGAACACAAGTGCTGGGAGCATCATCGGCGTCTGAAGCATTTAGCTTCAGTCTCATTACTCAGTCCTCAGAGGAGGTGCATCTTCTTTGCTTCTCCAAGGTTACATGTTGTTGTTGCTAAGCTCACATGCACACATTCTCATTAGAAAGAGCGTGATGTCTATCTGTGGAGCTCTACAAAACAAAAGGCTGACATGCAAGACCATAGTGTAAGGAACACGATTACCCTGAGGGCGTTCACACATGCCCATGTATGTGTATATGTGTATTTGTCAGTGTGTACACACACACACAGCTAGACACAATGTGCTTCAATTTGTAAAGCAAGACTTGGAAGCAGCAGCTAACAAAGAGCGCATTTATGTACGCTGACGCCACAAGACAGAGGACGAGGCAGGCGAGAGGAGCCAGAGCGTTTTAAATAACTGGCGGTGATGCCAGGCTATGAGAAAATGGGGTAATTTGATTTCCGGTGGGGGATGATAACAACAGTTAATAGCAATGCTTTGGGATGGAGGGGCTTTGGAAGGGTATGGTGACATTGGGACTAGCAGAGAAGAACACAGAATTCCTACTGATGAGTGGGAGGAGAAAATGAGGCCCACTAGGTGCAGGTTACAACTAAGGAAATTATGGGGGAGAAACAGAGAGTCCCCCTATTTTACACTCAAGTACGTATTTGGGGGGCTTTGATGGATTAGGGGTTAATTTGGTGAAAGCTGATGAAACAGACACATTTACTGACAAAGAAAATGGTGCAGAATAACATAAATTTAGCAGAATAACATACATTTGCTGTACCCCCTCTAGGGAGGGGTACAGCAACAGCAAATCCAATCCCTCGACTTTTCATCAAGCAGACAAGTCTTATGAAGTCAAGGGTGACATGGGAAGAGGTCGATTGGGGAGACAGTCATGTGAGGTGAAAACAGTTGGAGGGTGGGAACGGCGCTAGATGGATGAGATGAAACGATCAGAGGATGATTGGAGTAGAGTGACCTTCTAAAGCCAAGTGAATGAGAGAACAACATGTTGGGATGGAAACAGCTCTGCGGAGTGGGGTTAAGCTTGAATAAGGTTGACACACATGTGCATACTTTTGCGTGCTTATGTCTTGGGTGTGTGTGTGTGTGTGTGTGTGCGTGTATTCACACTACAATCAATCACGTATGATTTATGAGGCCTATTGTGAATTTAGTTTTCCAAAATGTGTGTGTTTATTTATGCTTATGCGTGCGTGCATGCATGTGTAGGCGGTTACCGGTGGTGGTCGTTCAGGAATGGGTTCGTTGCGGAGGGCCTGCAGGGCCTTCATGGCAGCGTTGTGTCTAGCCGCCTGGCGGGTGCGTCCCTCGCCTATAAACTCATGACTCCCCACAGACAGCTGCACATAGAAGATCTTAGGAACAGGGTAATGATACCTGAGGTTGGACAAGAGCCAGAAACAGCAAGTGAGAGAACCGGGGTGGGAAGGTGGGAGGGAAAAGGAGCAGGCATAGGAAAGAGAAAAGGAGAGAGCAGGGGGAGACAGAAACAGAGAAAGAAAATGCATGTAAGAAGACATAATGGGAGACGAGAGACAGGGGAAGCGAGACAAAGAAAAATAAGGCTTTGGTTTTCAGGAGGATCATCAAAGCAAAACCAGGACAGTTTGATAGCTGTTCTCAAGTTCCACCGTTAAAGCCTTAGGTCAGCACTCACCTGCTAGGACAGACAAAAACGACGTCTTAGTGGTTACAGCAATTAAAAAAAAAAAAAAAAAAAACATATTTCTGATAACATACCACAACAAATGTCCAATTAGAAGGGAGACAGAACATCAGTAGATTGGATTACAGCTCCTACTATTTGTTCATTCCCGGCTGCTTCAGCCCTGTAAGCAAAGATTTGTCTCTTGCTTACAGAGACAAAAGAAAAACAGAGAGGCTTGGACATTATGAGCCAAGTTATTCATTTTCACACGGGTCCCAAATTAAAGTCCCACCACTTCATCAGGGTCAATTACATCACAAAAGCTTGTTGGCCAGCCGCTTGACTGATGGTTCCCTATTGGATCTGGACGAGGGGACTCTGAACAAAGGGCCGGGACATATATATCCTCTCCTCTTTCTTCTGGGCCTGCACATAGATCCTCTTCTCTTTCTCTGGGCCCTGACAGAACGGGACTGAGCTGTCATGGCCTGGTTCACTGGGCAGATTTAGAGGTCTGTGCGATACCCCCACTGAGCAATGAAGGAGCAAGAGAGAGTTCTGCAATGAGAGAGAGCTAGTCAGGAAACTCACCCGCCACATCATTCTTGCACTCTCTACATTAATTTAAAACTTTTGTTTAAAAAAAAAAAAAAAAAAAAAACAACAACAAAACAATCTCAATTTCCTCTCTCTCTCTCGCCCTGCCAATATTGACGCACAAACACAAGCACAAGCAGTGACTTTATTAAGCAGTGAGAGGTGCAAAACAAGAGCTGGGTTGCATGGAAGGATGTCCTTACCATGCCAGAGTGCATTTTGAGACAGTTCATGTTTTCATGTTTGGTTAAGGCATTTGGCCTTTTGTTTCAAGGATGAAAATCAATAGTCAGCACATGTGGTGGAAGTTTATTTCTCTACATGCCGAGGAAAATTAAAAACAAGCTTCACAGAGTCGCAGCTATGTCTTCCCTCACTATAAATACCACAGCTATTTATTTGCAGCTATTCTAAAACCTCCCATTTGGCGTTATAGCCGTTGTGTTGGCAATATGTGATATGATATCAGATTGAATGCATATGGAGCGATTGGATTAGGGGCACAGGGGCAAGCCATCAGGAAGAAATAAAGAAGAACTCATCTTACAAATAAACTAAACTAAAAATGAGCATTTCCATCAACGTAATGCCGTTACAACTACTTCACGACTGCAGGAAAAGCATGAAGGTAGCAGCAATTAATCATATCTGGCGTATAAGATCCTCTTTAGATACCCACGTCTTCTTCAAAAAATAGTGGCATAATTACTAAAGTACTCAACATGTTGGTTTATAAAAGTGCATTTCACAAAGCAGTTTTCAATTGACTCCATTATGTTCATCGCATCATTTGGTCCCAATCAACTTTAGATTTCCATACCAATCTGAGACACAAGTAGTCACAATTACCCCTGTTCCATTCACATAGGGTAATTGTGATGGGACGAGTGCATGCCAAAAGGGAATTAGTCTAGTGCATACCTCTTAAAAAAAAAAATCCTTCTCAAGCACTGCTTCAGTGACTTTAAAAAGGTCCTGTCGGGTTTAACCCTGCAACTCAAGATCAACAGATGATAAATAACACTATTAAAACGACCCTTTTGTGAAATTAAGAATGTTGTGGCCAAAATACCTTCGGCATTTGATAGGCTCTGGAAATTTCCCAGAATCAATCCACCTCAATGTAACGATTAAAGCCGATTAGAGTTGAAGTCTTTTTACGGAGTGCTTTACTGTCCATTACTTGACAGAGCTACACTGTAAGTACCCCGCATCCTCTCTTTCCCTTTTCCATAGCGAGGCTGAACCGCTCCCAGCACAGAAAGCAGCCATTCCAATGGCATTTCCATTAGCTAACAGTTTGGCATGGAATGGTTTCAAAATCATGCTCACTTCTGGATTTTCAGCACCATTCGATAACTGTGCTCAACACCGCCCGATCATGTCGGTGGGAGGACTTAATCACTTGAGTATTCAGTGATTGGGTTTAGATTCACGTCTCATCCAGTGACGCCACATCTGATATGGTGCCGATATCCTATGGCGCCGATATTAAATCCTGCACTGATCTTACAGCAACAAATATCACAAAGAGCAAGCGTTTATCTTTTCTGATCTGAAAATGAAAAAAAAAAAAAAAAACAAAGCCCATGAATCCGTGTTGGGGACGGTGGAGGGGACGCTGGTGTTGATCGACATGTGGTCGGTCAACACCAGCGTTGCATACGCATTACATGGATGGGCACCGTTGCAGGTCTCCTATGTTGCAGCCGCTGCAGTTTTTCTGTGGGACTTTAAGTCCCGTTTTCTGCTCGGACGCTAGTGGAAACACAGACGAGAACCGTGCACGCAGCTCCTTGCCAGCACAGCGGCCTCAACACGACCTCAGCACAATAATGGAAAAAGGGTATTTGTGTCCCAAAATGCCCTGGCCTAACAGGAACTCCTAAAAGTGAAAACACTTCAACACATCTGTAAAACTGCCATTTCTCACAAGCCACTTCTTCTCTTTGCACACTCCTTCAGACTCTCCTAAATCTCCTGCCTGGCTGGCCCAAGAATGAGTCAGCATTTCGCCCCCAGAATTCCATCCGGTCCTACGCAGGCTAACAACCCTCCTTGTCCACCATCTTCTCGACTCCCCCTGTCCACGGGGCCTCCCTAGGGCGGGGCCTGCCTGGCCCTCGCACGTCAAGTGTGGCCCCAGGGTCTCAGAGGACATGCCAAGTGCAACATGGGCTTCGGCCAACAGGGCTGAGCCGGGCTGTGTGCAGCTGGAGAACTGCACTGGGTACAGGTGCAGAGAGGGAGAGAGGGAGAGAGGGAGAGAGAGAGAGAATAAAGGAGAAATGGGGGGGGGGGGGTTGAGACAGTGAGAGACTGAAAGGAAAGAAACAGAGGAGAAGAGAGAGTGAGACGGAGAGAGGCTGAAGCCTGTGGGAGACCCTTCTCCGCAACGTGGGAAAGTGGTGGCTTACACACAAGTAAGTGAACCAAGAAAACACACACACACACACACACACGTCAATATTAGGCAAACAATAATGGCCAGATAATCGCATTCGTGCATAACAGCCAACATGAAATCAGCACACCCTGGCTTGATCTGTTCCATGTTATCAATTATTATTTCAGAGCGGGATCTGGACCAAGACACCAGGCAGGAGGATGTGGAGGAGAGCAATATGGTAATAAACACCCATTGCTTTGTGTGTGTGTGTTTGTGTCTGCCGCTGTGTGTGTATGTGAGAGTGAGAGAGAGAGAGAGAGAGAGAGAGAGAGAGAGAGAGAGAGAGAGCGATCAAGGTTCAGAGTGTCTTAGTAGGGGAAAGAGAAAAAAAATGACATTGCACTTCAATCAACATGACAGCTCGTCAGCGTTCAGCAGTGAGTAATGAAATGGACTTTGAAGGCGGCAGCTTCCCTGCAGCTCTCTTTAATGTGGCCCACGTCGACCGAGGCTACCATTTCATTTTAATCATTCAAAAACACATGTGCGAACACACACAGACACCAAGATACAAAGGTTCTGCAGTCATCCAGCCCACACACAGTCAAACTAGGAAACGGGAGATATGGCCTTGCAATTAACGCTATGACACAACAGGCTGACATTTTGGCCAGCAACAATTTTCTCCTGTGGCATGGAAAATCATTTCCTCTCCATTTTGGAAGAGATTAGTGTGTGTGTCTGTGTGTTTGTTGGGGGGGGGGGCGGCGTGGGGAGCTACTACTTTCCTTTTAGGTTTGGGGCATTTGTTCTTCCACAAACTAGCCAACAACTTACCACCTAACCTCAAGTTCAATTATTTATGGTGCCTTTGACATCCAATCAAATGAAAATCCTGCGTCAGAATCTATGTAACCATTTTTCAAAAGGTTCGCAATCCCTGGGCAGCCCCCGCCGTATGAATTATAGCTAGAAGTCGTGTACAGCATATCGACATTACATTAATTGTACACATACGGAACATGATGGGAATATTCATTTTACATTTTCTACATTCATCACACGAATTACATTCATAAACGGGCCAGTGCAGAGACGCCGTCCTCTGCATACATATGTCTTATGATTCACTGATGTAGCGAGCATACATTATTAGTTAAGAGTCATAAGTAAAAGAGGTACACCATTTTCCATTGCTCCAATTGGAATTTGTCTTCATGAAGGCAACAGTGGTTTGGCTGTCAAAAATAATTCCCAGAACATCTAACTTTGCTCGTTCTTTTATTTAAAAAAGAAAAAGCTCCCAAAACTTGCCACTGTCAAGCCTGGATTTATTTTCCTTAACAAAAGGGCCAGCCAAGATGACCCTGATTAAGAGCCAGAGATGCAAGAGCAGAGACCGGGGGGAGAGATGGATGTCGCTGTAGGAGACTGGGACCAACAGGGCAGATCCTTCAACGGGGACAGCCCCTTTCAGACTGGGGCCAAGCAGGGCACTACAAGGCCACAGGACCACAACAATACTTAACATATACTACACACATATATACTAATGAGCCAAAACATTATGACCATCTGCCTAACACGCTGTTGGTCCTCCGTGTGACGCCAAAACAGCACCGAATCGCCGAGGCATGGCCTTTAGGAGACCCCTGAAGGTGTCCCGAGGTATCCGACACCAAAATATTAGCAGCAGATCCTTCAAGTCCTGTAAGTTGCGAGGTAAAGTCACCATGGATCAGACTTGTTGTTCCAGCACATCCTACAGATGTTCAATCGGATTGAGATCTGGAGAATTCGGAGGCCAGGGCAACACCTTGGACACTTCATCGTGTTCCTCAAACCATTCCTGAACAATGTGTGTGGCAGGGCACATTATCCTGCTCAAAGAGGCCACTGCCATCATCATCATTGCCATGAAGTGGTGTACCTGGTCTGCAACGACGTTTAGGTAGGTGGCACATGTCAAATTGACATCCACGTGAAAGGCCGGACCCAGGGTTTCCCAGCAGAACCTTGCCCAGAGCATCACACTCCCTCCACTGGCTTGTCATCTTCCCACAGTGCATTGTAGTGCCATCACTTCCCCATGTAAATGGTGCACACATACACGGCCATCCACGTGATCTAAAAGAAAACGGGACTCATCGGACCAAGTGACCTTCTTCCATTGCTCCAAAGTCCAGTTCTGACGCTCGCGTGCCCACTGAAGGCACGTTGGACAGTGGACAGGGGTCATCGTGGGCACACTGACCGGTCTGCAGCTGTGTGTTGTGACATTTTCCTCCCATAACTATCATTAACATTTTCTGCGACCTGTGTCACTGTAGACCTTCTGTCAGTTTGGACCAGCCTTCGTTGACCTCGCGCATCGATGAGTCTTGGGCGCCAAACACCCTGTCGCCGCTATGTGGTTTGTCCCTCCTTGGATCGGTAGAAACTCACCCCTGCTGACCGGGAGCACCCTACAAGCCTTGCTGTTTCAGAGGTGTTCTGACCCCAGTCGTCTGGCCATAACAATTGGGCCTTTGTCAAAGTCGCTCAGGTCTTTACTCCTGCCCATTTCTCCTGCATCCAACACACTGAGAATGAGAACCGATTGTTCACTTACCATCTAATCTACCCAGACCCTTGACACGTGCCCTTGTTTGGAGATGATCAACGGTATCCGGGTCGCCTGTCAGTGGTCATAATGTTTTGGCTCATCAGTATACACTACACACTCTCACACTCTTCATCTGTCTCGCTTATGCACACACCAAATGTTGAGCAAACTCAAAAAAAAAAAAAAAAGACGAAGAGAGACCGTAAAACACTCACGAATTCCAATCTATACTAGCTGAAATAGCAGCCAACATTTAAATCATGATCTGGCGCCTCTAAGAAACAGATAACGCTTGTTTGTCGGGTTGTTATATGTTACATCCACAGCTGTGTTCGACTACGACAGGAAGTGACAGTGAGACACCAGGCAAAAAAAATAAAAACTCCAGCCACAAAGGGATACCCAACATAACAGAGGAGAGGGGTGTGCTATGTTGCTTTTAGCTTCACCTTCTTGCAGCATCGCTCTTCTTGACCACCTAGGTATCCAGTGACCACACACATGCACAATGAAAATACAAACCATTGCATGTATCAGTCTAAACACACACACACATACACACACACAGCATTGGCTCAGAGCCATGAAAAGGGGACGGGGCTGCGCCGGGAGTAGAAGGTGACAGAGCTCTGGGAAAACGGGGAGAAACTTGGACAGGCTTACTCTGCCGCCAGCTGCACTCACTTCCTATCTCCTGCCAAACCTTTACATGTTTTCTCTCCCTCCCTCCATCCCTCCGTCGTTCCCCACCTCCCTCGCTCGTTGTGCATCCCCCCCTCCCCACCCCACCCCACCCCACACACACACACACACAATCCAAATGCTAATGCAGGGAATACTGAACTGGTGCGAGAAAGGAGGCCCTGTGATCTGGTAAAGATGGCCTTCAAAACTCCAGTTGTCATGAGGACAGCCGGGCAGATGGAAAGGAGAAAAAAAAAGAAAGAAAAGACAGACAGGGAATGAATAGCACACCCCCGGGAGTTTGCAGGAATGAGACAGGGAGACAGACAGTCACCGAGAATGTAAAGAGGACATTGGAGGTTATATAACACCGCTATATGGGTAGACGGGAGGGCGGAAAAAACAAAAAAAGTTGAATCCATTTAAATGCACCCACAGTCAGAATAAACATCACAGAACGAAAGAGTGTCGGCTCGCGTTGTGCGTTCATGTGCGTCTTCCCTGTGGCGGTCCCAGAGAGAGGCCGGCAGCGGGGATATTTAGCCTTTCCCTTGAGAGAGAGGAGATTAAACATTTCCTCACTTGAGCAGCACTCCAAAACAAACATCCAGAATATAGACAGGACCTCCATGCACTTCCCGTAGTGTCGAGTATATATAGCCAAACCCCGCATTACAATAGCAATAATCTTTATTTATAGAGCACTTACCACAACACAGTTAGTTGCAAAGTGCCATATAGATCTAAAGATAAAACAACTAGATCAAGTCTCAAACCGCAGCTAAGAGAGGGGTCGGAGTTAACAAGTGACTGAGGAAGTAAAAGCGAGTCTAAAGAAAGTGGGTTTTATGTTATTTTAAGAACTGACACAGAGCGGGCGAGCCCGCGTCGCTCAACTCTTTTGGGCCGTGCTTCGACTTTGTCCAACATGGTGAGTCAAGGACTTGTGTTTACACGCGGTCAATCTGATTAAGGCGAATAACCGAATTAAGGTGGTAGTTCATCTAAGGTGTCTACAATTATTTATTTTTTTACCCTCCGGTTACATTCACTGGCCAGTTTTGTCTTTTGAAGGTGCGCTATGTAAGACTGTAACCCCCCCCCCCCTCCGCCAGGGCGCCTGGGTAGCATAGCGGTCTATTCCGTTGCTTAGCAACACGGGGATCGCCAGTTCGAATCCCCGTGTTACGTCCAGCTTGGTCGGGCGTCCCTACAGACACAATTGGCCGTGTCTGCGGGTGGGAAGTCGGATGTGGGTATGTGTCCTGGTCGCTGCACTAGCGCCTCCTCTGGTCAGTCGGGGCGCTTATTCGGGGGGGGGGGGGGTTGGGGAAATAGCGTGATCCTCCCACACGCTACGTCCCCCTGGTGCAACTCCTCACTGTCAGGTGAAAAGAAGCGGCTGGCGACTCCACATGTATGGGAGGAGGCATGTGGTAGTCTGCAGCCCTCCCCGGATCGACAGAGGGGGTGGAGCAGAGACCGGGACGGCTCGGGAGAGTGGGGCAATTGGCCGGATACAATTAGGAAGCAAAGGGGGGGGCATCCCCCCCCCAACAGGCACAGGTGAATAAGGGCTCTAAATAAATCAAGACAATCCTAGAAGCTGTTTGAACCCATCACTCCCAGTCTACCTCCCTACACCTCCCATACAGTCTTATGAGTGCTGTGCTTCGTTGCACAGCACTTCCCCACATCTCTTCAATCAACAGCACTGTGTACACACGCTTACTGTTTGGAATATGTGACTATCTTTTAGGGAAGTTTGTTTGTGCCTGATCCTTTATAAAATGGGGGTGATGAGCTTGGGTTAATACAGGAGGAGTAAATTTGCAGCCCCCCCCCCCCCCAAAAAAACGACTTTTCAACTAAATACAAGAAAGAACAATAAAACAAACAGCAAATGAATAGGTTAGAAGTTCATCCCTCCTGGGCGTCCGGGTAGCACAGCAGTCAATTCCGTTGCCTACCAACACGGGGATCGCTGGTTCAAATCCCCGTGTTACCTCCGGCTTGGTCGGGCGTCCCTACAGACACAACTGTCCTCGTCTGCGTGCGGGAAGCCGGATGTGGGTGTGTGCCCTGGTCGCTGCACTAGCGCCTCCTCTGGTCAGTCGGGGCGCTTATTCGGGGGGGGGGGGGGTTGGGGAAATAGCGTGATCCTCCCACACGCTACGTCCCCCTGGTGCAACTCCTCACTGTCAGGTGAAAAGAAGCGGCTGGCGACTCCACATGTATGGGAGGAGGCATGTGGTAGTCTGCAGCCCTCCCCGGATCGACAGAGGGGGTGGAGCAGAGACCGGGACGGCTCGGGAGAGTGGGGCAATTGGCCGGATACAATTAGGAAGCAAAGGGGGGGGCATCCCCCCCCCAACAGGCACAGGTGAATAAGGGCTCTAAATAAATCAAGACAATCCTAGAAGCTGTTTGAACCCATCACTCCCAGTCTACCTCCCTACACCTCCCATACATTCTTATGAGTGCTGTGCTTCGTTGCACAGCACTTCCCCACATCTCTTCAATCAACAGCACTGTGTACACACGCTTACTGTTTGGAATATGTGACTATCTTTTAGGGAAGTTTGTTTGTGCCTGATCCTTTATAAAATGGGGGTGATGAGCTTGGGTTAATACAGGAGGAGTAAATTTGCAGCCCCCCCCCCCCCCAAAAAAAACGACTTTTCAACTAAATACAAGAAAGAACAATAAAACAAACAGCAAATGAATAGGTTAGAAGTTCATCCCTCCTGGGCGTCCGGGTAGCACAGCAGTCAATTCCGTTGCCTACCAACACGGAGATCGCTGGTTCAAATCCCCGTGTTACCTCCGGCTTGGTCGGGCGTCCCTACAGACACAACCGTCCTCGTCTGCGTGCGGGAAGCCGGATGTGGGTGTGTGCCCTGGTCGCTGCACTAGCACCTCCTCTGGTCAGCCGGGGCGCCTGGTTGGGGGGAGGGGGGGACTGGGGGGAATAGTGTGATCCTCCCACGCGCTACATCCCCCTGGTGAAACTCCTCACTGTCAGGTGAAAAGAAGTGGCTGGCGACTCCACACGTATCAGAGGAGACATGTGGTAGTCTGCAGCCCTCCCCGGATCAGCAGAGGGGGTGGAGCAGCGACCGGGACAGCTCAGAAGAATAGGGTAATTGACTGGATACAACTGGGGAGAAAATTAGGGGGAACTCCTCCCCCCCCCCAAAAAAAGAAGTTCATCCCTTCATCAAATCTCAAGGACCTTTAAGAGGATCGTTGGCTGGATTAAAGTGAAAATATTACATACTCGACCTTAATTTAAACCACCGATTTACAGCCTCCTGATCTGAAACTGCCATCTAGCTCAGATTCTTCTAGCGTATTATACTGCTGCGTGTCCACGTGCAGGGAACAACCAGTGTCTCATGTGGACTATAATTATTACTGCTGTTGCCAATGTCAATCGCTTATCAAACATGTCCAACAGGCCTAATCCAAAAAAAATAAATAAAAATTCATTACTTATTTTAATCAAATGTCCAATTTTATCAGTGTTGTGACTTTCTGTTATGGTTTCAATTTTAAACACGAGATTAAAGCTGTCCGTTGTCCCAGCGCTGTAATCAGTGTATTGTCTTGACATCCGGCCTCCGTGCTTGGCTCGATGCGAAGGCATCACCACGTGGGAGCCCGGCGGAGCCCTCCCTCGGTACTTCACTGCTGAGTCATAATGGAGCACTGGGCTCCACAGAGTAAGATTTCCAAAATGTGCGGTTGTTAATTGGATTTACAGTACTGTAACTGACAGCACAAAGAGGGCAGGGGAGGAGGAAAAAAAAAACAACTTTTAGGAGCAAGTTACATGAACTTTTTTAGACGTGCCAACTGGGTAAGGAGCCACAAAACGGCCGTAGTAGCAAACCATTAAATGTTATATGTATGCAGTATGGGAGCGACACCTTATGCACAGAAAAGCATTGCTGGCAATACGACTTGCCCTGGGAACAATTAACACTGCTCATCCAATCACACGACACGCTACACGGTATGAAACCCAAGTCTTACTCATGGTAACATCCTCAACCCTTGTGCCCGTCTAGAGCCAACTACAAGACCTGGTACTGGCTGATGATCCACCCAGACCAGACCCTGCTGCCCTCATTATATGTGGTATCATATGACCCGCTGTTTCACTGGTGTCATTAAGAGGGCCGCTAGTAACTGTTTTCTTAAAAAACAACAAACCAACAAACAAACAACAACAACCATTCTTGTGGCATTTTTCTCTAAATTTGTCTGAGATAAATAGGTAGGGCTGGCTTGAGTTTTATGAAGAGACCATTAAGAGCAGCTTTCCCTGCCTCACAATGACAGGGCCGCTGTGACTCCAGAAGATTTTTGTTCCCAATTTAAACACAAAACACGGGGCCATCTGCATCTTAGTCACGAATAGTCACCATTTTGCTGACCGGTGAAATGGTATACGTCGCTTACTGCTCGCCTTTTGGCCCCCTAAGAATTGATGTAGCTGCAGAGAATTGGTGAGGAAAAATGAATGAACCACGCGTCAAAAACCATAGCATGAAATGTTCCAGATATACAGCTGAGACACCAGAGATAAAGTTATTAATTTTGATGATAGAAATAAAACCAACGATTAAAGCTCAAATCTGTGATTCCCCCCCCCCCCCCCCCCCATCTGTCCGGTAGCTAGAACTACAAACGGGGTGCGACATCCTTTGTCACCTGTGTGCCGTCGGCTCAACCAAAGCTAACACGGCCACTCTAATGTATTACAAACTATATCCAACCCCATGGGAACGCCATTCTACTGTAATATTGATAGTGGAAGTGGAAGATTGGCTGTCTAACAGAAGCATCGCCACATTATCATCACGTTTCAACCTTTTTTTTTTTCCTGTTGCTGCTACACCAGCGTTCATCTTACCTGGTCAGAAATGTCAACGGAGTCAATGTCAGTGTATATGGAGAGGGTGCGGGGGCCTCTCGCTTCCTGGTGTAGTGATCGCCGCGGGTCCGTCAGGACCTTAGCATATGGCCGCTCCTACGCAAATGTGTCCGCAGCAGCACCTTCTCGTGGTACCTCCTGTTTTCACAAAGCCTGCTGCAGGGGCGACCGGGTTCCCGGCGGTATCACCGGGTGGGTCGATTGGACTTGTTAGCCTTGGTTGGCAACCAATCTAGGAGAAGGACAACTCTGATTTCAAACCCGGGTAGATGAAGCTCGTTAGCCTGTGGGGCGGTTTATCTAGGAGAAGGAAAACTCCGATTCAAAACCTCCGCTGCCTTGCGGGTGTACTCGCCTACGGGAAAGGCTTCGGGGGAGAAACCCCGAGGACAAATCTGCATCCGTCTCCATTGCCGGTCGTCTCGCTAGCCCTGCCATTGGTAGCAGGTGGTCTCGGACAAGAGAGTGGGGTTGATGATGCGCAACTCTTCCTCACTTTAATCATCAGTCATCCATCACAGGATGACTAGATGGTCCTCGTCGCTGCAACGGACGAATAACATATGGAGAGGGTCTCCAACCACGGTAGAGATGGCAGTTAGTATTATATAACCTGACTCCCTGATCCAGATGGATAATTACCTATTTATTAATAGTGGGGGGGGGGGAAATCAAAGATTTTAGCTTTATAAACAAATAATATTCAGCTCTACTCAGACATGAATAGCCAATTAGTGAGTTAATCAACCGAGAGGGAGCATTCTGCTCACTGCCAACAACATCAACCCTCCTCTCATCAGTCCTTTTACTGCCCAGCACTGGGCCAACAAAGATGCAAGGGGGTGTGGGTGGGGGGCTGAAAATCCCTTAGACTAATACTGAAAGAGACTAGGGACCAACTAGCTGAGAAAATCCACATTCCTCCAGTAAAAAAAACCAAAAAAAACCCCAGAAACTCAGTTGTCTACTTTATTCCAGTGACAAGTCTGTTCTCTTAGACTGAGGTGGAAGGAGTTTTATCTTTTGGGCTACATGGCAAGGGTGAATCTCAAGTTTCAATGAGGGACAATGGTTGAGGGCTTGAAGACACATTTTGTGTTCCCCGCAATTTGGGGGCTGTTGCCTTCCTATTCAACATCCAGACACAGCTGAATGGTGCGAGTGTGTGTGCAGGCATCCCATTCACTGGGGAAGCCTATCTGTGACCATGACTTTCATAGGAATGAAAAGAAAGTGTTTTTACTGCTGTGACTGGCTCTGCGGTCAGCACGGGCAGCTCCACTTTGCCATTCACCATGTACACAAGGAAGACAGACAAACACATAAAGGCAAAAATGCAAGGATGAGAGAGGCCGGACTGTAATGTCAATGAGCAATCTGGTTCTATCTGTGCAGCATGAACCATCCACAGATTTTGTTTATGTTGGACCTGTGCTCCATTCCTCCACCACCCCCCCCACCCCCCTCAATAAAACACTGCTTTTATGAGTTTACACCCATTTGTACTATTTGGACAGATTCTTTCATTTTCTGGCCCATTGCCTGTGGTAATTTATGCGGTATCTAACCGACGGCATCTGATTTACTGAAATAAGCAGATTGTTTATCTATGTGATGATGGTATGAGAAAAGAAGGTCATTAAAATGTTCTTCCTCTGAAGTCTCAATTAAATTGTGAGCCCTGGCTACCCCCTTTGGTCCGAGAACGCAGTGAACATGGATGATCCAGATATCATATCTGTGGAACGCCAAGTGGACAAAGGAGCACATAGTGTCCCCGATTAGGCTATATGAGAGTCTCAAACCCTACAGGCCATTGGCATATAGAACAAAATAAACCTGAAAGAGGGAGAGAGTGAGAATGTGTGGAAAAAAGGGAGAGAGAAAGAGGCTGTACACGTGAGGAGAACCTCAGAGGACATCCGATAGCTCTATATAGGTAGACACTAGAGGTAATGTTGAATATAGTAATGTGCTCATGGGCACATTTGTCTTTTTAGTCAACTAGGTCGGCCTGATTGGAAATGTAGATGACAAAGTTCATCTGTCTGCGTGTGTGTGTGTGTGTGTGTGTTTTTTCTTTTCCTATACTGCGATTTTCTGCAGTCTGTTGAAATTGATATGCTCTAGGCGTGAGGAGGATATGGTTTTTCCAAGGCTTACTATCTTTCTGTCTCTACAGTCGCTTCCTCCCCCCCCCCCTTACATGTGCACAGATACATGGTGCATGAGGAAATCAGCATTCACGTGTGTCAGTAATATGGCCACATCTACATAAACGCTGGGCACCCACACAGAACCACTGTCATTATATATGCAAGCACACGTACACACACAAGCACGCATGCCTCCTCGTTTGGACAGTCATTGATTCCACAAGGATGCTTCCACACAAGCTATTGGTCAAGCGTGGAACACACCCCTATTGCATTTTAACCCTTCATACACTACACCCACAGGTCTGTGGGCATTGGGTAACAAACACACCAGTGTGGTGTTTAACGCTCCTCACACCGACACCCAAAATCAATATTCTAGTCTGCCACAAGAATGACCGCGACATGGGAGCTGTTTCACTGTGGCACACATATACAACAAAAAATGTAAGACAAAAGAAGCGGTTTTGTCATTCCAACTCTCTGCAAGACAAGTTCCCCTAAATCTGAGGAAAAGAAGAAATTGCCTAACGAAATGAACACGAGTATACATTTTGACCTCAAAACCAGGCCCTCTTCCTAGAAAGTGTTGAAATGCCTCAGAGATCACATGTCAAATCATACAAAGAAAAGGCTAACTTTATTTACTCTGAAAGATGGGAGAACAGGACACTCTTGGCGAAAAGGAGAAAACAAAATGTGCTTATCCACAGTCAATGCAAAAAAATAAATTTCTCTCCGTCATACCAACAATGAAATGGTGATTCGTGTATGTATTTGTGATACGGAAAAGACAACTAGGGGCATAACCTGGGAGAAATTTGGGCCACTGAGTAAACATTCAGATGATATTGCACATACAGGCACTGGATGGAACCACCCTAGGAGTGGGTCCCTCACCAATGAGGCAACCCAATTTTCATCTATCTTTCCTAATGGGAGAGCAGAACTACCCACGGCAGCCTCCCTATCACGGATATTTATCAGAAAAGGAAATGTCACACAGCGGAGTAGCCCCAATCATTCATCCCGCCGTTATGCCAGTTGACATGAATTTCACTGGCATACACAAATGAAGGATGGGTGGTGGGCGCGTGGGCGCATACGGGCCACACCGCGTCACTCCAAACAGGGAAATGCCCATCCAAATTCCAACTCTGAGAGAATGCCGGATGCTGGTCCGCCCCCGGGATGAGAGCAGCAGGGGAGGCTTGGAGAGAAGCGCCACGGCTAACAAGGAGGAGCTCAGGTTGAGTCATTGGAATCAGGTGTTCCAATGATAACAAGGGAACCGGGAACTGAGAGTGCAATGGGAGCTGATGTCACCAGATTGCTACATCTTGATATTACAAGCGTTTTTGTTACTCATTGGTTATTCTGTGTAACTTTTAGATAATTTAATATACCGTTAAGACCAGAGTACAAAGTTTCTCAGCACCAAATTCCAAGAAATGTGTCCCATCAAAAACCGTCATATCATCTTGTGAATCAGAGCTGATGCAGTGTTTGAGGATGAACAATACTGTGACTGAACGATAAGAGGCAGAGCGCTGATTAAAAATGGAGACTTGGATGGGAAGAAGTTATGCATTGGTCTTTCACCATAAATAAGATTCATGAAGATACTGATAAATGAATATCTTGTATTAGTGCCATATTCCTCATCAGGGCGCTTTCTGAATGAATCAATACTAGTCTCAGTGGTGATTAGAGCGCTGATGAATCCGAGCTGCACCGGCCTTTTAATGGTATGAGTGTCCATCAATGTGACTCTGGATCACCCTTATTCATCATAATAGAGGGGGACATGGGCATATGGAAACCTTTCCTTCCCTCCATCGGCATTAAGATGAGTGATGGTGGATATGGCACGTCATGCCGCCACACGGCCAGTTATCAGAGGTGGAGGGAACAAATTCAGTAGGTCTCCCTTTCATCTACCTCAGGGCTCGTTGAGCGTAAGGAACGAGAGACCTGACAAAAACACTGGTGACCTTGAGATAATACTATCATACAAACCACTATTTTATGGCTATTCTGTGTTTCTGGCTCTCTCTCTCTCTCTCTCTCCCCCAAAGTGAGGTTACAAAGAAGATGAGGCCCACTGCTGTGCCTCCACTCTCTACGTCTTAAGGCACTCATCAGTGTGACAGATGACATTGACAGACAGATGCTGGAAAACAGACCACCACCCCACCACACCCAAAGGCATTTGTCTTTCACCCCCTGTTTGTTCTTACATGGATCAAATGCTGGAAGATGTAAGGCAGATGTCAGACTGTCTGCTGACTTGGCTCAGTCACCCAACTGTGGGGATGAGACTGACTTGCACTCAGTCCGTATCCATACACATACATACTTCAGTCAAGAGATCATCATAAATTTGGCATCAGAATAAATTGTTTTCTAAAGAACCTTGTCTCCAGGGTAGTGACAGTAAGATGGATGGTTTACATGCATGTGTTTTTCCCCCGTCTTTAGCTTTACCACAATATCAAAAGCCATTCATACAGACTACACTGGGGAGAAAAGCACCATGTATATAAGAGTCACTACAATGACTTGCTTGGTACACACTTGTTATAGCTACTCAATCACATTATAAAAGCACGGCTATGTCATTAGTGAGGAAACACTGCCCTCTGGAGGGCTTTAAGTATCTTGAAAATACCAGGTCAGCTTCATGAAATGAATGTGGATAAATTAAGGCTGAATAAATGTATTATTGGCTCTGAAAAGTGCGGCTATCAGAAAACGTTCCCTTCAGCCTGATAGCCAGATTTCTCAAGTCCATCCCAGCATCCTTTTTTTCACTTATAGCTTAAATATATAAGTCATAAATCTACTATTACTGCTTTCGGCTGCTTCGGGACAGAAAAAGAAACACGTAAGCCTAGCCAATATGAAATCGATCAGTGGATGAGAGATGGTCTGCTCCTTTAAAATACCTCTTTCATCCCTCTATTTCTCTCCTGTCAAAATAGCATCCTGCCATTTTTTTTTTTTTTTGACTAGTGGGCTGCACTGTACCTGGCTTTTGTGTGTGTGTGTGTGTGTGTGTGTGTGTGTGTGAGTATGAGAGAGTGAGAGAGATTGAGGGGTGAGCCAAGCGAATTGAGTCCCCTGAGCAAACGTGAAGGCACCCTCATCCTGCCGCATTCCTCGACTGGGGGGAAAGGGGATCATTAATCGAACTTCTGTGGCATTTTTATGGAGTTTTGGAAATGGTTGTATGGCTCCAGTGAAACAAAAAGAAAAAAAGAAAAAAAGAAAGCTGACAGAGACTGAGAGCGATGAGACCCCATGAGGGCACCACATTCATTTGTTAGAAAACATATGGAGAAGAGGGACACTTCTGACAAACATTTGGTTCAGTGGGATCAAAGAAGCAGAGCTTTCTTGCACCATCAAAAGACAACGAGATAAACATGAGTGCAGGAAGTAGACTACTGTCATTCAAGACTGGGCTGAATGGAAGATCACAAATCCATAAGTGACATCAAAGTACGACAACCAACAGACACACGGTTATCTAGGCCAACAATTCAACATGCTATTTCTTGATGGAAGATATTTCAAAATTTGAAAATTTCAGATTCATTTAGACCTCATAGACAGTTAACACTTATGTTCTCAATATAACCCTATGCCTCCATGAAATATTTAACTTATCAATACTTTAAATAATGGACAATGGCCTACATCGACTGCCTCAATTTCACAATGCACTAGCCAATGATCATCGTACATCAACTCTGGTGGTGAGGCGACATCCCACCCTCACCCTCGGGCTGACAGGTGGTTGACTCTGGACAGTTTAAGGCGCTTGGCGAGTCAGTGTTTGATAGCTCACCTTTGGTTAAACATCCCTCTGAAGTTATAGTTGGCTCTGTAGTTGGGCATTGGTTTGGGCTCCAAGGGCCTGTAGATGGCTGGCTCCCCTCTCTTCATGGCCAGACCATTCAGCTCCACCGTGGGGGTTATACTGCCTGTGTATGTAGCGTCGGTGACACAGGGGGAGAGACAAGGAACTTTTAAATTAAAGAAACAGAAACAGAAATTAAAGAGTCGTCACGTCACAATCAAAGACTTTCAAATTTCAAAAAGTTGTCTTTCTCTGTTAAGCCCCAGTGAGCATGTTTAGTTTAAACTGACACTGTTCTCACTGTCAATAAAACAACAGCTCAGCTGCTTTTTAAATATATTGCCTGGGATGACTGTTTTAAGAATAGGATTTTAAAACATCAATTTGCAGCCTGCAGCCTGTGTGATGTAAGCAGCCAACATGAATAACAGACGTGTTCCTGCTTCAGCTGTTGCACGGCATCAGTTAAATTCCACTGATACACTTAAACTAATTGAAAAAAGTTATGTAACAGAATGTGGGTTACAAAACAGACAAACACTTTCTTGACATTCAACCAACATTTTTCAATTAATATCCTCAATCATCTGCTTAATGAAATAAATCCTCATCGACTAGTTGTGGCCTTCCTCTATTATCGGATGATTTCGTTTGTTAAGTTAAACGAATGCTTCGATGTTTTGTGGAGCTGGACAGGGTACCTACTGACCCTTTGCCATGTGTAGGTTTTCTACATAGGAGAAACGCAACCCGCTCAGGGGCTTCATTATCTTGGATGGGGAGTTATCCTACAGCGAGCCTCAAAACTGAATAGATTCTCTCACAGGGCTTTCTTCATCCAATCCAGGCCTCGTTGTTTCCTTCACACCACTGAAGCCCCGCAGCGGGCAAGGCAGGTGAGGCAAGACCGGTTGAATTAACTTGGTCTGAGATTAAACGAACAGCTAGACATTATGTTTTGATGAGATTTAATGAGATCTCTGTTGGCCTTGTGCTAAAACCTGGAAAACTACAACGAATGTAGTTGCTTCAGCACAACACCAAGTTCCTGGACTTGTGTAACTGCAGATCTGACCGTGTTGAAACACTGCCGTCAACATAACAAAAGGAAATGCACCACATGTAGAGTCGTGATGATCAAGAGGTGACGCCACCTTCTGTGCAGAGCATTGGCTCAGCAAAAATGTCCCAAGACACTGAAACCTGTAAATACGAACTTATACGTCAGTCAAGTTTTTCCAAAAATGAGGAAAAATGAATTCAGACGGGACCCTGCGTTTCGCTAAAAAATATTTCTCTGTATGCAAAACTGCCAAGACGTATACAACTACAGCTGTCTAGCGAGGGAGTAAACACATAATAGTTAGAAGCAAAACTGTGTTTTGCTTCCTGTGTGTATTTATTCCGCTTAGTAAATTATCGCACCTCATTTCATTTGATTTGTTCAGGCAAAGCAGTAAACAGTGAACATATGTTGGCCGCCGCCGCCGCAGCTGATACACAGCCTAAATTTACTCATCGCAAATCTGTGTTTTGCTAGCAACCAGGCAGAAGATTAGACATTACTAATGCTTTTCAGACGTCTTTTCCTTCTACTTGGCACTCCTATGGACAAGCCTCACCTGCAAACAACAAACTTGGTGGAGCGTGATGCCAACGTCAAACAAGTTCGAACCAGCATTTCGCTCCGTCTTTGCTAGTCGAGTGAAACAGCCAGTTTGTAACTGTATACATTTGCCACTATTCCAAGCCTGTCATATGTTGCAGCATAATAGGCTTACAGTTCATACAACGTCCGTTTTCAAATATTAAAATGAGACACAAACAATGTTTAGAGCCTTATCAGATTTCTTCAGCCACGACATTCAAACCCGCTGCTTTTTCTCCCCCATATCATGTGAAAGTCAGCTGCCTGGTGAACTCAACCAATTCTCAGTTCATACTGTTAAAGGTAGGGCATTTTTTTCTGCTATTCAGACATAGGTTAGGGAAAACAATTATTGTGACTTCGTAGCTTTAACACCCCCAGGAGCTTTTGCCATCCTAGATTTAGTCAGAAAATTCAAGCATGTAAGTAAAAAGAAAATGTGATCATGTTAACTAGCAGAAATTCAGCTAAAGTCCGTGTGTGTGGCGTGCCGTAGGGGGCAGTACCTGGGTTGCTGTTGACATCCACTTTGGGGGAGCGGGGCGCCGGCCTGGGGAGGACACTCTCAGCCAGGGCCCTGGAAGCCGTGGAGTGCTGGGCTTTTTTAATGCTGGTGCCCTCCGCCTCCCACACCTGCTCCCCAAGGGACAGCTGCACCGTAAAGATCTGTAACAGCGCCACCCAGAGGGAGAGAAATTACTAAACACAACCCGAGCGAGTCTCCTCTCCAATAGATGGGCCACGACTGACCTGTCGGAAACCCAGAGTACATAGTCTCGGGGAGACAAACAGGGATGGCTTTGAACATTTGTATTTTTCAAACCCCCCCCCCCCCCTCTGTGTTTTCTAATCAGCTCAATGTTCATACATGACATAACCAACAAACTTTAAAGTGCTCAAAAAGTGAAACGCATGCCCAAACTTTAAATAACCCCATCTTAACACTAGTTGAAAGGAGGGACCTGCTCCTCTCCCCCACTCTTTCATAGGGCTGAGTAACTGACTTGTGTGGATTTCACAATAAAAATGATTTCAGAGTTTGAGCACGATGAATTTATAAGCAATCATCTCCGGCATTAGACAAGAGCTCCTAAAAACAGAGGTGATCCTTCAGAAATACTACTCTTTTTATTGTTCTTTACTTAGCAAATAATATCAATAGTCATCTAATTTTGCCATCACTGTACAATGTCTCAAACATCTCAAATTTATCCGATTAGGAACCTTTTTTAACGTAACAAAATTTCAATATTTGGAGACTTGGAGCACCTTTTTTGACCCATTAGTTGTGTTTGCCTTAATTACAGCAGTAACACCCCAAAGGACTATGCTTCTTAATTATCATTAACATCAACACAACAGGGAGAAAATACTGGCCGTACCCACTGTCGCAGTAAATAAGGGGTGTGAAAGATGTAATCTGTAATTTTTATATAAAAAATGCCACATTTGATACCTTTTCCTGCTGGCATTTCTGTAGCAACAGCCATTCAATGTATTAAGAGTTCTGCAATTGCTCTTAATTTACATCACCACATTCTAGAAATTCACAAAAAAAAAAACTGAAATTTTTTTTGTATTTACAAGAATAACTTTCTCCCTTCCTGAAAAGTACAATAATTTTTTTTTTAAGTTACCTTATCCTGTACTTGCGGGCGCACACAAAAAAAAGAAAAGTCAAATGAATTAGGCACGAGATTGAAAGAAGACAAATGATCTACCTCCACACTGAAACCAGCCAACAGCACATCGATGTACACGTTCTTCTAAAAATGGCTAAACATTACTGACTGTCAAATCAAACTCGCCCCTTTTGCAAAATCCCACCCGGCCTTTCCATTCAGATTTTTGTAAAATCGAGGAAGTGGACAGTACGCTGAATACCACTTCATATACACTCACCGGCCACTTTATTAGGCACACCTGTCCAACTGCTCGTTAACGCAAATTTCTAATCAGCCAATCACATGGCAGCAACTCAATGCATGTAGGCATGTAGACATGGTCAAGACGATCTGCTGCAGTTCAAACCGAGCATCAGAATGGGGAAGAAAGGTGATTTAAGTGACTTTGAACATGGCATGGTTGTTGGTGCCAGACGGGCTGGTCTGAATATTTCAGAAACTGCTGATCTACTGGGATTTTCACACACAACCATCTCTAGGGTTTACAGAGAATGGTCCGGAAAAGAGAAAATATCCAGTGGGCGAAAATGCCTTGTTGATGCCAGAGGTCAGAGGAGAATGGCCAGACTGGTTCGAGCTGACAGTAAGGCAACAGTAACTCAAATAACCACTCATTACAACCGAGGTATGCAGAAGAGCATCTCTGAACGCACAACACGTCGAACCTTGAGGCAGATGGGCTACAGCAGCAGAAGACCACACCGGGTGCCACTCCTGTCAGCTAAGAACAGGAAACTGAGGCTACAATTCGCACAGGCTCACCAAAATTGGACAATAGAAGATTGGAAAAACGTTGCCTGGTCTGATGAGTCTCAATTTCTGCTGCGACATTCGGATGGTAGGGTCAGAATTTGGCGTCAACAACATGAAAGCATGGATCCATCCTGCCTTGTATCAACGGTTCAGGCTGGTGGTGGTGGTGTAATGGTGTGGGGGATATTTTCTTGGCACACTTTGGGCCCCTTAGTACCAATTGAGCATCGTGTCAACGCCACAGCCTACCTGAGTATTGTTGCTGACCATGTCCATCCCTTTATGACCACAGTGTTCCCATCTTCTGATGGCTACTTCCAGCAGGATAACGCGCCATGTCATAAAGCTCGAATCATCTCAGACTGGTTTCTTGAACATGACAATGAGTTCACTGTACTCAAATGGCCTCCACAGTCACCAGATCTCAATCCAATAGAGCACCTTTGGGATGTGGTGGACCGGGAGAGTCGCATCATGGATGTGCAGCCGAGAAATCTGCAGCAACTGCGTGATGCTATCATGTCAATATGGACCAAACTCTCTGAGGAATGTTTCCAGTACCTTGTTGAATCTATGCCACGAAGGATTAAGGAGGTTCTGAAGGCAAAAGGGGGTCCAACCCGGTACTAGCAAGGTGTACCTAATAAAGTGGCCAGTGAGTGTACATACAACTGTTAAAAAAAACACATATCGGCAACAACTCAAAGGGTTTCTTCAAGTTAGTCTAACATGAAATAAAGTCCATCAGAAAACATTAATAACTTGCTGAGTCCCGAGCTATAATGTGAAATGACAAGAAAGCACCGATAACTGATTAACAGAACTTATCAGCACAACTGGAACCTGTCTCGGATTTCTTGTATTACACGACCAATCACGGATTGATTTATTCCATATCTTAATCCAAACACTAATACCTGTTCATTTTGTGAGGGCATCATGAACACAAACAAAATTAATGATGTATCCCTACGAGTACCCCTCTGTGTCTTCTGTCCCCGCAGTTAGAGTTTAGACACCGGTGCCATTTCCAAGCTCCGTACCTTGGCATGTGCAGGGCCTCTCTCATTGAGGAGCTTGTACTGTGGTTGGATCCTATTGAAACGGGCTAACTCATTCACCAAACACATTGGAGTTTTCTCTTTAGGGTTTGCCATGTTTTCCTGGGGCGGGCCTGAAACCAGAGCACAACACATCACATGGGAAATGAAGCTCTGTGGCTAAGGTACATGGAATAGGGAACTGTATGAAATGTTTTAGCAAACGTCATTTTGTGGTAAATGAAACGTTTCATGACTGGCTGACTGACTCAATAAATTGTTACAAGCATGACAAACCCTATGAATACCACCTCTAATACATATCAGTTTATTTACATCTAGAATGACTGACTTAAGATGACAGGTTGATGACTGTTACGCTGGCTGACTTCTTAATGTAGCTCATTCATTTTAATTGCGGCATGATATGTTTTAAATGGCCTGGGCACCAATCGGTCTTATCTTTTTATGTCAAGTGTAACTAATAGCTAAAGTGTTACACAGCCTAACTGTCACTCAGGGATCAATACTCTCTTCCATCTATTCTTTAGGCAGTCTACCTGGTGGTGGGGTAGACACAGGGGCGTCCCCATATCCGACTGAAGGAGCAGGGCAGCCGGGTGTGGGGGCCGGGCCTGTGCCATTGACGGAGGGCTGCAGACCCAGGGGTCCTGGGCTGGCCATGGCCGTAGGGGACACTCCGGGAGAGAGGCCAGGACCAGCCAGGGGTACTGAAGTCTGCACTTTCACTTGAGCCATGCTCTATTCCTGAAAACAACAAGACAACAAATCAATTAATGACTTCAGCTCAAGGCAGGTCAGTCAAAATGTTTGTTCACAGCTAAATCCAATTATATCATATACCACAGTTATACCTAGTAGTTGATAGAAACACAGTAACTATTTGGTAATGATGAAAATTTTTAAAAAGTCACTTTCGGACAACTCAATCATTTGAGCAAACACCCACACAGACTGCACTTTGTGCTTCACAGTACACTGGCCATCTTCACGTGGAAAACATCCACCACCAATGACAACACTGTGTCTTTGTGAATTTAAAACTGTTCAGTCTCATTTAGCAGGTTGCTCTGTGGGCATAGCTAGGACAACAGAATTCAAACCGAGTAGGCCAAGGCCCATCTCCCATTCTGTTCCACTGGCAGCTAATGCATTCAGACAATGACCCTTTATCTGGAGGAGCTTTGCTCATATCACTGCTGCTAAGCTCCCCGGAAAAGAAGGAAGCCCTGTTTCAGCGGCCAATGGTCCCTCGATAACGATTTCAAGGAAAGGAGGTCTACATGAGCAATGACACAGAGGATCCATGATGCCTTGTTCAAAAAAAAGAAAGATGAAAAAGACCAAAGTAACACGCTATTAACTTATTTCATATGTGGGTGATTTCTGGGTAATTTCGTAAATAGCCTTTTGGTTAAAGATTAACAAAGCTCTATTGCCAACAGTTGAGCGGTATGAATTTGGCCACTGTTTCCAGGCTGAGGCTGAACAGAAAGCAACGGACAGGTGGATATGTTAATCTGTGAAAGTGTGTCGCAGTGCACAGCTCAGTATTCAACCAGTGTATGAAATATCGCTTTTGATCCCAGGACAGAAATAGCAACACCAGGGCTACCTGATCCAAAACACAACAAAGTTGGCTCAGTGTGAACCTGACTATCGTTCCAGTCTGCTATCAAACCAATACGTTTTATAATTAAGATGAACTCCATGATTTTCTTTGATTAATTAGTTGTTTCATCCAAGTGAAACATATTGGCGATGTGACAACTCTGTTGGACAGCCAATCAATGTTACAGTACGACAGTGATCGATATAGTCAGGTGTAGGAGGAAGCGAGGAAATAGACCTATTGCAACCGATTTCCTTACAAACAAGGTGTAGCAGCCATTGTGGCTCATGGGTATCAGCTCAGCAGCAAACAGCTCCAAGTCTTGTAAAAATGGATCCTTGGACCAAAGCTAATGCACGCAGTCTAATGTATTAACAACTTCAAACTAATTCGAAACAATAATCTACAGTATTAAGTCAGGTCAAGTATCTCGGGGTCTTGTTCATGAGTGAGGGTAGGATGAAGCGGGAGATTGACAGGCGGATTGGTGCAGCATCAGCAGTAATGCGGACGATGTACCAGACTATTGTGGTGAAGAGGGAGCTGAGCCGGAAGGCAAAGCTCTCAATTTACCAGTCAGTCTTCGTCCCAACCCTCACCTATGGTCATAAGCTTTGAGGAGTGACCGAAAGGGTGAGATCGCGGATACAAGCGGCTGAAATGAGTTTCCTCCTTAGGGTGTCTGGGCTCAGCCTTAGAGATAGGGTGAGGAGCTCGGACATCCGGAGGGAGCTCGGAGTAGAGCCACTGCTCCTTCGCATTGAAAGGAGCCAGTTGAGGTGGTTCGGGCATCTGATTAGGATGCCTCCTGGGCGCCTTCCTTAGGAGGTTTTCCGGGCAAGGCCAACTGGGAGGAGACCCCGGGGTAGACCCAGAACTCGCTGGAGGGGACTACATGTCCAATCTGGCCTGGGAACGCCTTGGGATCCCCCAGGAGGAGCTGGAGGGCGTTGCTGGGGAGAGGGACGTCTGGAGTGCCCTACTTAGCTTGCTGCCACCGCGACCCGACCCCGGAGAAGTGGTTGATGATGAGATGAGATGAGGATGATGATGTTTCTAACATGTATGTTTGCTGCTGCACCAGTGTTTGTGTGACACGGTCAAAAATTTAAACAGTGGTGTATGGAGAGTGTCTACAACCATGGTGAAGATGCCAGTTAGTGTCATAAAATCTGACTCTAGGATCCAGCTGGATAAAATAACAATTTATAAGGGGACAAAAAGTGTTGGTTCCATCTTTCAAATGAATGATATCCACACACTTCTTCACACCTCCAAACTTGTGATAAAGGTAGAGATGTGTGGGGCAGGATATATAAAACCCTGGCCTACAATGAGATGTGGGTTTGAAAAGAAGTCAGACTATAATGTAATACTTCCACAGTGCAGCGCTGGGGTCTGGTAACAACTCGTATGTCTTGTGTAAGGACACTTGAGCAGGGCAGATGTTTGTTGGCACAAGGGCCTTGATACCAGTTGAAGGATGATCACTTTAACCTCACGGCCACCCCACCACCAGTTTTCTATGCACAGATCTCAAACTTCTACGATTTCTAATACCAATTAATTATCCATCTATCTGTTGTCTATACCCACTTAATACAATTCAGGGACACAGAGGGCTGGAGGCATTGGATAGAAGGAAGAGAAACCCGGGACAGAACGCCAGTCCACCCCAGGGCCCCCGCACACAGTCATGCTCACACCATTCACACCTATGGGAAATTCAGAAAATCCAGTTCATTTACATCTGTTCATTAAAAAGACGCTTTTATCCGAAATGACTTCTAAGAGTCAGCAATTGGCAGATAGATTATAGTTTTACCAATTGGCATCCTCTAACAAGAGTATGGTGATTATCTCATCGTTCAGACTGCATGTCAAGTCAAGCAAATTTAGTGTAGGCATGCCTAAGAACAGGACGGAGGAAATAGGAGAATCAAAAGTACAAAGACGTATGCTGTCACAAGTCAGACAACAGGCAAATTACGCCATGAAGCGCAAGTAGAAAAGGGCTCAACAGTTCACACAAATGCTAATGATGTTAAAGTAAATAGGAGTACGAGCTCAATAGCAAACCCAGCCCCACTTCATAATCACAGCAAAGTGTTAAGGTAGGCCTTTAAGAGGAATGTTTTAGGCCTTTTTTTGAAGGGAGTGACTGAGTCAGTAGCTCCGATAGAGACCGGATGTTCGTTCCACCATTTTGGAGTGAGATGAGAGAAAAGGCTCATCCTAGAACTTCAGTCAGTTTAGAGAGAGGACAGATAGAAGCCTACCCGAGGCAGAATGAAGGCTCGCCTAACATGCATGTCTTCAGACTGTGGGCGCAAACCTAAATACCTTAGGGGAAATCAAACAAAACACATGGAGAACATACAAACTCCACAACGATGAGCTGGAAATTAACCCAGTACCCTCTTGCCTAGAGGCGACAATGCCGAATACTAACCTACCATGTGTGTCTGACATTCTTGTGTAAGAAGTGGGGTTGTTGTGAAACGTCTAAGTGTGCTGGTGTAGTGTTGTGTGTCTGTCACGTCTCACTCTCAACCTTCGCCACTGGCTAGCAGAAATGTGAACAGGAGAGCTGAGCACGTAGGTCTCTCCCTGCCAGTACATAGCCTCTCCAACAGCAGGCCCTATGTAGCGCCTCCTCATGGTGACACACGGTAACTGGGTACACCTTGGACCCTGGCTGAACTACAAGGGACTCGGAGGAGGTCTGGCCCCTAGATGTGCGGTACGCAGGCCCACCGGTGTGTGGATATTCCCTGATGCCCACGAACCAGCCCCCAGCTATGGGTTAAATAGTGCCACAGCCTAGTGGACACCTCGGGGGAGGAATAGGCTACGGGAGTAAACCCCTATAGATAATCAACGTCTACAGTGCTGTCGTTTTTTGTTTTTCTCGCCCTTTTGTATGTGTTTCAGTTGGAGAGTACTGCTGGCGTCGTGTGTGGCTCTGCTTCTCCCTGTCGTAGCCCCCCTTCCCATCCACGCCTGTATGTCTGTGTTACGTTTACTATCTGTTGTCTTGTTTCACCCCGTTTATTGTAAAGTGACTTTGAGTGTTAGAAAAGCGCTATACAAGATCGATTTATTATCATTATTACTACCATGTCAACCCAGACTAATTATTATATTCTGAAAAAGCCATATCATTCACATTATGATAGGTCTATCGTAATGATTCGTTTTTGCATGGCTTCCAGGGATAAATGGTGCAAATGTGACATTTGTTCCCAGTTGAAGGCCACTGGTTCCCTTGGCTTGTGGACTAGGGCAGCGGTGCCCAATCATGTGCAAGTCAGTGTGTTTGCAGGTAATCATTCTAACCCAGCAATACTCCAGCTGATTTAAATGATTAACACGCCTTAAACCAGACAGGAGAGGATAAAGAACAAACAGTGAAATCAGCTGGTGCAGCTTTGACTGACATGAACACCTGCATACACACCCACTTCCACGGCACATGGCCGGGCACCACTGGATGAGGGGGAAACCTATAAACCAGCGGTTCCCCATCAGGTCCCACTAGTTCTGCAGATTAGCTATCCTGCCAGGTAGTGGGTGACAAGTCACCTGTTGCACCAGGTCTAAAGCCTCCCTGTCTGCAGACTGGAGTAGCTGACAGTAAGTGAATGTAGTGTAAAGCCTCCCTGCCTGCAGACTGGAGTAGCTGGCAGTGAGTGAATGTAGTCTAAAGCCTCCCTGCCTGCAGACTGGAGTCTGCCTGCAGACTGGAGTAGCTGTCAGTGAGTGAATGTAGTCTAAAGCCTCCCTGCTGGAGTCTGCCTGCAGACTGGAGTCTGCCTTGCAGACTGGAGTAGCTGACAGTGAGTGAATGTAGTCTAAAGCCTCCCTGCTGGAGTCTGCCTGCAGACTGGAGTCTGCCTGCAGACTGGAGTAGCTGACAGTGAGTGAATATAGTCTAAAGCCTCCCTGCCTGCAGACTGGAGTCTGCCTGCAGACTGGAGTAGCTGACAGTGAGTGAATGTAGTCTAAAGCCTCCCTGCCTGCAGACTGGAGTCTGCCTGCAGGCTGGAGTAGCTGACAGTGAGTGAATGTAGTCTAAAGCCTCCCTGCTGGAGTCTGCCTGCAGACTGGAGTAGCTGACAGTGAGTGAATGTAGTCTAAAGCCTCCCTGCCTGCAGACTGGAGTAGCTGACAGTGATTGAATGTAGTCTAAAGCCTCCCTGCTGGAGTCTGCCTGCAGACTGGAGTAGCTGACAGTGAGTTAATGTAGTCTAAAGCCTCCCTGCCTGCAGACTGGAGTCTGCCTGCAGACTGGAGTAGCTGGCAGTGAGTGAATGTAGTCTAAAGCCTCCCTGCCTGCAGACTGGAGCCTGCCTGCAGACTGGAGTAGCTGACAGTGAGTGAATGTAGTCTAAAGCCTCCCTGCCTGCAGACTGGAGCCTTGCCTGCAGACTGGAGCCTTGCCTGCAGACTGGAGTCTGCCTGCAGACTGGAGTCGCTGGCAGTGAGTGAATGTCGTCAACTGTCCGGGGAAAAGCAGGTAAACAGCAGTAGTGGCGGTGCTCAAGGACCGGAATGAAAACATCTGCGTGTCCAAACACACGAAAGGGGTAAAACTGATTTACAGCTGCCGACACGGAGGGCACCGTCTGCGCTCGTGTCCCCGACAAGTGCCCCCGCGCATCCCCGCGCCACCCGAGGCTGTCAAGGTCCTAACCCGAGTTCACCCGGTTAGCCATCTCGAGAAGGTCCGCTGCATGAACGCGACACAATGCCGCGCGGCCGGCGACTTGAGCGCGGCACAGCCGGAACACCGTCTCGCCGCACCTTCCAGGTATTACACGGTCCCCGGGACGCCGAGCCGTCGCCTTGTCACCTCGGCTGTTTCAGCTTAGCACGCGGCTAACGTTAGCGCGCAAGAAGAAGAAGGAGGAGAAGGAGGAGAAGAAGAAGAAGAAGAAAACGGGACAGCGACATTTCCCGAAAATGTCATCTCCCGCAAAACCCAGCCACCGCAAAGGATGGGGCGCAAACGCCGTCACCTATGCGCGAAACGTGTCTGTGTAATTTTATTTACGTATATATATTTTTTCTCCGCCGAAAAATAAACAAGCTAGCCACCGCCGGCTAAGCTAGCTAAGCTAGCCGGCTGAAACTCCCCACATCATGGCTGACCGACGGTGCCAGCCCCGCCGCTAGCATCTCCGCGTCGTCCCCCCCGTCCGCTGCGGGGGGGAAAAAAAGACCCCGAATTTAACGCGCCGCCGCCCGGGGAAACGGCGCACACACTATCCGACAACCGCGGAACATTTTAACGTGTATATAGTTTACCTTTGTCCAGGGCCAGACCCCAGTTACACCTCCAACATTGGCAAACACTAAAGAGAACTGGATGGCAGCAGGGACGGACCACGTTATATGGGCTCGGTAAAACGTGCAAAATGTGACCCTCTTCGGCGTAGGGGGCCAGCAACTTGCCCGCACACCCCGGCGAGGTGCGTCTAACCCCCAGCTGAGACGCAAGATGTGCACATCTTGCGTTTAAAGGGCTTATTGTGCGCGGAGAAAATGTGCAATGACCCCGCCGGGGTGTCGAGAATGGTTCGGTCTTGCCTTTTGCTTCCTGGGAATCTTAGTGGAGTTTCAGTCTCCGCCAGAGACTTGCCTCTCTGCAGGAGTCTGTCGTGACAGTCGTATTTTTGATTCAATATACATTGTGCGAGTGCGTGTTTAACAAGTCGGGGGGGTCCATCCGTCAGCTTAGATGTGTTTTGCTTTCAGAACCCCTGCAGATTTATTCAAGGAGCGTGCGCGCAGAAAGCGACACGCACACGCCTGGGAGAAAGGGGGGGGGGGGGAGAAAATACCGGCTTACAAAGTTTCCAGTGTTTCTCAACCCAGTCCTCAAGGACCCCCTATCCTGCAGATTTTCATTGTAACCCTGCATAGGTAGCCCTGCTTGTACTTACTCAGCCAGTCGTCTCATAGCACTTAATTATGCAAGGTGTGCAAACTCAGACGTTCATCGCTGATTGGTTGAATAACTACAAACAGGTACCTATTCAGGATTGCAAAGAAAATCTGCAGGATAGGAGGGGGGGTCCTTGAGGATGGGGGTTGAGAAACACTGGAAACGTTTCGTTAATTGTCTGCAGCCGAAGGCGGATCCTGTGCACCAATTTATTGAGGACCGTCGTCAACGATGGACAATAAACCAAGAGTCAGCACCTAGTAGCCCCATGGCCCCTGGGAAGTGAGAGGGACGATCCATTTTAGCAATTTCAGAACTCCGACTTAAGTAATCGTATTAGTGTAACTCAATGGGTGAACAGACGAAAAAAGTAGACTACTTCTATGGGTCCACATCCGCCTGCTCGAATACTGGAGGATTGACCCGGGTAGTATCATATGTGAGCGGTAGATGGCGCTATTGATCCGAATGAGTTCTTATCGTCTAGCCCAGCGTTTCCCAACCCAGTCCTCAAGGAACCCCTATCCTGCAGATTTTCATTGTAACCCTGCATAGTAGGTAGCCCTGCTTGTACTTAACCAATCATCTCACAGCACTTAATTATGCAAGGTGTGCAACTCCTGACATAATTCATCGCTGATTGGTTGAATAACTACAGACAGGTACCTATCCAGGGTTGCAAAGAAAATCTGCAGGATAGGGGGTCCTTGAGGACTGGGTTGGGAAACACTGGTCTAGCCAGTCAGCACGCCGGTCCGGCTGTCTTTACGTATTGTTAAATAGCTTTGTGTAGATTTGTCAAACAAAGCCTACCACCCAAATGATGGGAGTTCTGCAGCTGCTAAACCAGTTTTTCCCAAATGTTTGTCTTGGGGGGAGACTTCAGATGTGTTCCCAGATTATTTTCTGTATGAAGCCCCAAAGCCCTCTCAGGTCCACTGGAAAATCAGACACGATGAATAAGAAACGGAACTTCCGGGTTTTGTGACTGAAGGATAGTAGTTTAACATTAGGGAAGCATGACAAATTAGCTAACACAATAATTAGTAAAGTCGGTTTGGGATCACAAGCAAACTTATCCAGAACATTTAGGTCCCCTAAAAAAGGGTTAGGGCAGTGTTTCTCAACCCAGTCCTCAAGGAACCCCTATCCTGCAGATTTTCTTTGCAATCCTGAATAGGTACCTGTTTGTAGTTATTCAACCAATCAGCAATGAATGTCAGATGTTGCACACCCTGCATAATTAAGTGCTATGAGATGACTGGCTGAGTAAGTACAAGCAGGGCTACCTATGCAGGGTTACAATGAAAATCTGCAGGATAGGGGGTCCTTGAGGACTGGGTTGAGAAACACTGCCATGGTGTAAAGCCTTGGGATTGTAAATGGTAGGGTCTTCATATCACAGCCTCCTCCCTGGTTTGTGCTCAGCTCTCCTAACATTCCCCCTTCCCGGTCATTGTGACACACTGAGGCACAGGACATGGTGGCAACTCTTCACTTCCGTTTCATTACCTTAGTTTGGGTTTTCTTTTTAGTATAGGACACTCAGTCATAATGCACATAGACAGACGGATAAATAACTCGACGTAGAGATTTTGGTTTTATCCAATATGCACTAAGCTTTATTAGCAAGTTCTGACAGCACAGCTATGTTTTGGAGGGCACACATTTAGCTAACTTTGTTTTGTCAATTTTGCTATACTAGTTTTCATTAACTTGCTTGATTTTCATGGAGATAATTTGGTTTTCTTTTGAGTTTATCAGTTCCTGGGAGTTGTCTGGCTGGCCAAACCAAAGACGCCCCAACTGCATCGGACCTGTTTAACTGGTGCTGATTGGCAGTTGGACCGCACCATGTTCCTCCTCTACCATGGGGGAGGGGGGGATTTTTTTTTCTAGTTTAATTTTTGTTATTTTTTCTTTGACAGCTGAGTTTTTGATGTTGTTGTTTTGTTATTTCTCTTAGTTAACATTAGGTAGTACTATACTAACACGTTTTATGGTGATTGTAGTTGTTTAAACGGTTATATCTTACGTCTACCCCCCCTGTGTACGAATGGGCTGATCAGCCACTAGATTTGTTTCCCCCATGTCTCAGTTTGGGAGGCCTGTCTGTGCTGTTTAGTTCTCCTCTGCTAGTGCTTTAGTTTAGCTCTGCTATTTTGACCTCTTTCCAGAATTATTGTCACAAGTATTTTTGTTACTTTTTTGCAAATAAATGTAAAAAAAATTCCCAAAAAAACCACCTGTCTCTCTGGTCCAGCAGCTCGGTCCGTGACAGTCCTACTAGCTGTAATAGTAGTAATACACAATCAGTGGGACTGGCACACATTCCCCAAAGCCAGAAGCCGATGAGGGAAGTTATAAAATCAGCTGCTGAACTGCTTTCCAAGAGCCGTCAGTACAAATACCTTCTCAGTCGTGCGGCTTCTCAAGCTTGGCTAGTGCAAGAAACGTATAATGAAGCTGCCAAAATGTGTCCTAAACCTCAGTGTTAAATTGCACTTGAAGGCCTCCTTGTTTTGTGTCAGATTTGACCGTGTACCGGTAGCAAATGACAAATACGTTGAAATGAATTCTGGGACTCCGCCAGGCCCTGTGAGTAGACAAACACTTGACGCAGTGCCACAGAATTTGCAGTCCGGTGAAAATTGATCTAAATGTGCCGAAGCATTACAGTACATACATTACTCTACATTTTCAACGGGTGTATTTGGTGCTGGGCTTGTGTGAGCAGTTTGTGACGTGGGACGCGGATAGAAAGGACCGTGCAAGCAAGGTGCGACGGATGAACAGGGTTTAGGATTCGACCAGACGCACGGCGAGCTTGAAACAGGGTCAGAAAAGGCTATTAAACCAGCGCTGTGCCCATCTTGGCATATGCAAGTTTTGAAAGTACCACACACAAAAAAAAAAAGAACACAAAAGCCTCTTTTTCACAGACGTGATCATCTGCCTTCTGGAGGCATTGTCGGCTGAAGTTTGACAGGCTGTAGCACCAAAAAGTCTTTAGGAACCAATCCTGTTTTTATTTCTCCATCATCTCAAGTGTTAAACATTTTCTGCATCTTGCCGGAGTACTTATGACCTAGTGTGCCTTCGTGTCCCCTGAGCAAAGACGCTGGGTAAACCTCGGGATCTGATGTGGACAGCGTCTGGTTTCTGCCATGTGTTTTCCATCTTCTTACAATGAACTTTACAGTATTCATAGTGAGGATCAAAGCCTTTATGACCTTCTTCCGCTTTTGGCCTCCAGATGAATCCATCTGGAAGATCCACGGGCAGCTCCTTGGTCCTCGTGTCGGCAGAGCTGATCTGATCCGCTGGTTTAGATGTGAGATTTTGTGTAATCGTACAACTTGATACGGCTGGTTTCAAGATGATCACGGGTGAACCTTCGGTGCTGGGAAGGTTGCTTTTGAAATGTAATGGGTTACAGATTACTAGTTACTGTGTTAAAAATGTAATGAGTAATGTCCATCCATTGTCTGAACTGCTTAGCCTGCTCCCAGGGTCGCTGGAGCCTATCCCAGCAGTCACTGGGCAGCAGGCGGGGAGACACCCTGGACAGGCCGCCACACAGCCCCCCCCCCCCCCCCGCCGCACACACATTCACACCTAGAGGCAATTTTAGTAATGCCGATTCCCCTGACCTACATGTCTTTGGACTGCGGGAGGAAAACCGGAGCACCGGAGGAAACCCACGCAGACACAGGGAGAACATGCAAACTACACACAGGACCACTCCCAAGGTTGGACTACCCCGGGGCTCGAACCCAGGACCTTCTTGCTGTGAGGCGACCGTGCTTACGACTACCCCACTGTGCCGCCGTAATAAGTAATGTAACCGATTACATTTTATTACTTTTGATTACTATTCCAACAAATGTCTTAAATTGGGCAAAGCGGAAAAGTCCTAAAATGAAACGTGAACCAGGCCGTGTAAACCTCACAACCGTACGCAACACTGATTACTGTCAAACTTATTAAGTTCTTCAGTATAACTTGAATTAAGATTAGAATTTTGTTCCCCTCTTTTTCTCCCCAATTGTACTTGGCCAATTACCCCACTCTCCGAGCCGTCCCGGTCTCTGCTCCACCCCCTCTGCCGATCCGGGGAGGGCTGCAGACTACCACATGCCTCCTCCCATACATGTGGAGTCACCAGCCGCTTCTTTTCACCTGACAGTGAGGAGTTTCACCAGGAGGGCATAGCGCGTGGGAGGATCACGCTATTCGCCCCAGTTCCCCCTCCCCCCCTGAATAGGCGCCCCGACCGACCAGAGGAGGCACTAGTGCAGCAACTAGGACACAGCCATATCCGGCATCCCACCCATAGACAGGACTAATTGTCTGCAGGGATGCCCAACCAAGCCGGCGGTAACAGGGGAATTCGAACTGGCGAGCCCCGTGTTGGTAGGCAATGGAATAGACCGCTACACTACCAGGACGCCTGATTTTTTTTTTATTTTAAAGCAACCATCAAAACAAATAGGCTAAGAATATATTCAGATGTAACCCCTCTGTAAACAACATTTTGATTAGCAACTTAATTTACATGTTTTTTCAACAACTAATGGATTACAACCATTTTTGTAATTTAATTATGTAATGCTGTTACATTTATAGTTACTATAACAATGATTTGCTATTATTATTATTATTATTACTCTCTCAACACTATGGAGTTTGTAGGGGTTATTGGTGTGATCGCTCAAGAAAACTGACTGCACCTGGCCCAACAGAAGTTATTCCAAACGGGACGGACACTACAACCGTCAGGTTATAGTTTTAATATTACATATTACAAATAAATGTTCCCGATTCCTGAATTATATTCATATAATTCTAAGGGCATGTAAATACCATATTTCATTTTGACATGAGGACCTCTACAAACGGAAGAAAAACCCCACTGAAATATATAATTTCACTTCGGACAACACAGCAAGAATCAATATAGGTGAATACTTGGACATGTGGTGTGTAAACATTGACTAGTGCACAGCATCTGACCGAGCTGTCACCGAGTAGAGCAAAACCCATCTGGGACACACCGATAGAAAGAGAGGTGGGCACACGGACCAACTCCAACCTCCCCCCACAGACGTTCAGAAACCACGCTGTATCACCAACACACTAGTTTGCATTTCCTACAGGACAACACGGTATGGAGACGACGGCTCGAGACGGTGGACAAATAAAAATCCCCGGTGGCCAATGACATAGAAATCGTGCGAGACAAATCTGAGTTAAAAGTGAATCTTTCTTTTTATTATTGATTATGAAAATGAACAGGCACCTATTACATGGAGCTTGCACATCCCAGAAACAAATTCTCAAAATATAAATAATAACAAAGCCCCCATTAGTGTATATCACTCACAACAACCTGCAAGCTAGGATTTCAAACCACATTGGAGAGAGAGAAAAAAAAAATAGAGAGACTAAATCAGGAAGAAAAGAAAAAGAACGAGACGCATCCAACCCTTGTCGATGTTTTTTTTTTCTCCTCTGATCTGTCCGTTGGATAAAGGCTTTTTGTCCCGACAACTAATGCCATTGTGACTGCATTTGCACAACCGTTTCACTCCTGCTGCCATATTTCACTGCACAGCAAAAGTATAGAGACCACTAGTGATGCTAATAACATCTATTAAAAAAAAAATCATTGGCTAAACAGATGCCTTTTTGTTATTAATATAGTTTTTAGATAGCCGTGTGCCCTGGTAATCTCCTCTACAAGTATATCGTCACATTCACTCAAGATTCACTCAAGAACTCAACTAGACCCCGGGAAATATAATTAAATACAATACAAACTGCCTTAGATGGAAAATTCAAGTATTCCCCAATGGATGGCGTAAGAAACATTTCTTTAGGAATGGAGTGATCGTAGTCTGAAATGACAGAGCCGCACAGCCTCCGCAGGCGGCGGGGGGGGCCGCAGAAGCAGTCCCACATGAACCGTAACACAAATGATGGAGAGACCCCATGGTCGTTGCGATGTCTGGTGCCGATAAGAAAAGCAGGGCTCGAATCGCATGCATCCCCGCTGTACAACTACTAAACCTATTGACCAACGGCTGTGTTGTCGAGCCAACACGTCCTCATTAGCAAAAGATGCAGACAAACTTCCAAAAAGTACTAAAGCACTCCAAATAGTCATTCTACTGGACAGCAAACGCACCACTTGCCAATTTCCGTCACACCATCCAACAGTTTAAAGAATTATATACAATATTTTCAGACATGTTTCATTTTACAACATAACAGTCTCTTTTGGTGAAAATATAGTTAACTTCAAAATATCTGATAGGAATCTTTTTAGAGGTGATCTCTTCATTGAAAAAGTACCTGAGCCAAAACTCTGACCGGGGGGGGGGGGGGGGGGGACCACAAAAGCCTTGCCTTTTGAGATTGTTGCACAGACCGCTGTGTTTTTGTCGTTCTCTCTACCACTCTGGAGATCAAAATAAAGATTTTTTTTCTTTTAATTAAATAACATAAATAGGAAACAATCCATAACATACTGACCCGACTGACACACCGAACCCTCCCAACTTTCGAAGCAAAGAGCTACTTGGAAGAAAAAAAAAAAAAAGTACAAAAGAATTCGGGATAACATTTAAAATGAGTGACGTCTTAGACAATTAAAGCATTTATTTAAAAAATAAAAAGGGAAGAAAGTATGTAAATAAAAATGCGTACTAGAATGTTCTCTTACGGACGTCCCGTTATATGGAAGCGAGGCCACCGGCACGTCCTCTTGGCCGGACCAGTGAACAGGGTGAGCTCAGCGGCGCTGTCTGACCACACGCCTGCCGAGGCCGGCGGCTGGTTTAGAGGCCTACACCCTTGTGTCAGTTGTTCTGCCTGCACTGACGTTCTGCCGCACACCAAAACAAGCTGCGTTCTAGCTCTTCTAAGTTGGAGGATGAGAAAAAGCATGGTTTTCCTCAGTGACACGGTCAAAAAGTAAAAACCTTTCAACCCGAATCAAGATTTGGAGAGCAGCTTACAGTACAATTTTAAATTGGGGGGGGGGGGGGGAATGTACTAGTTGTGCCTTTTCAGCTAGATACTTTCACAGTGCATACAATTAAAGAAGGGAGGGGAAAGACGGATGAAGCGATTTCTTGGGGTTACGATGTTCTGACAACTTCCAGAAAATGAACAGATTTGGATTTCTCTTTGAAGGCCCAAGCATCCATCGTCGTTATTATTGCACAAGACAAGGACTTTAAAATGCACCCATACAAAACAAAAAAGTAACGAGAATAATTTCAAAACATGATTTTTTTTCCTTTTCTTTTTTTTTTTTTTTTAATCTCACTACGACTTCGCCTTGCTTGCTTGCTGCTTCACTACCTCTTTCCCAAAAGATCCACCATGGGCGCGTATAAACGTTCCTTTAAATTTCTTTTTCTATATTACAGCCAGCTAAAACATGCATCCAACTGCCCACTGGGAAATGCAGTCAAGAGTCTCCGGCGCATGGCGTCCATTTTTCCAGTCAAAGGTCAGAGTTCAAAGACTGAATGATTAAAAAGTGCTTTATGTAGGTCAGTAGGACTTCTTTCTTCTAAGATTATTACAAAGTTTGTACATTAGCAGGTATCATCTGTGAGGGCAAAAAACATGCAAACATTTTGTGATTAAAATTGTACGGGCATTCCTTTTTTACAGTGACCAAGATATTAAATGACGGCTTTAGAGTTGGCAATTCTATAACTTGCTTCTCTTATCATATTCATTTTACCACTGTCAAAACAAAAATGTGGTCAAAAGCTGGAAATACTAACCGTGATACCACCATTTTGTCTTCTTTGGATTTTTGTTACATGTTCTTACGTAAAAGGAATTATCAGGCGGTCGTCTCTGCATAGGAGCAAAACACATGTACATTAACACTGTGCTCTACATACTCCCCAAATTATTACATCGAAAAAAAAAACTGTCTCACTGCCTTTATTAACCATTACATGCACCAAGGGTTTATCATGGGCCTCTTACCTTTTCTTTGCAGCTGGACAACATGCTAATAATGCTAAGACAAACTGATTGCACTGAGAGGGCTGGTGACCAATCTTCTGTTAGAATAGACAGACAGATGTGACCGTTGCTATACACATGAGGATGGACAGGTATATTCTCTCCCGTGAACATGACCTGTGACAAGGAAAGAGAGAGAAACAAAATAAATCATGACTCAGATCAGCTCATCAAACACGTCAGCTCTGTCCAGTCCTTCCCCTCAGAGCGCCGCAGACTAATCTGGACAGGCTTGTCCACGTAGGTCATGCAGCAAACACTGCTTCAAGTTTTAACCTCAACTTGGTTAAAATAATCTTTAGCCTTTACGTAGAGAAGAGGGGGGGGGGTAGGGCTGTCAGAGAGCCAAGTTGGGAGAGTAGTCACTGGGAATGAGTTCAGATTTTCGCATTAATAGCAGAAAATAATGAGACTTGCCATATAAGCTCAGGCTTAGCCCTCTGCTGCGACATGAGGCTGTGGGATTAGGACAGAGGGGCCGTGACAGGGTGAACGAGGAAGAGCGATTGGGGAGGGGAGACCACGAGGGGTTAGCAAAAAGGCGAAATGGCCACTAGGCCTACGAGGAAAGGGTGGGGCTGAATTTGGCTTGGTTGATATCAAAATGTCCTTGTTGATGATGTCTATTTAATAATGACAGCAATATATGTTATTGTTGCTGTGTGAATTCAGTAGAAAACCTGCTCATAGACTATCTTACTACCTGTGGCCTTTACGCAACAGGCTTCCATTTAGCAAGGCTTACACTAATATAGAGTTTCCATAACTCTGATCCCTGTGTCTATTATGCTTAATTTTCTCTCAACCAAATTACAGTCAAGCATCTGGATTGTGGCTGCTGGGAAATAAAGCTGATTTTGACACCGGGTTATTACAGTTATACAAAGCACATACTTTCACGCACATAAACCTACTTTTACTGCTCATCAGTAGACATGAGTAAATTAAGCAAATTAGATAAGTTGACGATTCAAAAAACACAATTCAACATGTGCACTGCAGTGTTAATGTAGTTAAAATAAAAGTGTGAAGAAAGCATTCGTCAAACACTCATTCAAGCAAATGACGATGACGGAGTAAAACATCCTACAAAATCGATAACTGAACTAAATTCCTTTTCAGTTCAATGTGACTACCAGTATTTATATCATATTTATAGTCATCCTGCCTCCAGACAGGGGGAGAGGCGAGAAGCAATAGCAGAGGGGTGGGAATTCAGTGTTGGCCAAACTGACTTACAGTCACAGGCTGATAAAGTAATAACGCAGAAAACCCCGAACAACAGTTATTTTCATATACATCTTCACTGTTCTGCCCAATAGCATTGTTTATCTTGATTATGTTTTCACTGCTTCTCCTGCTCCTTCCATGACCTGATTAGCCTAAATCACATACGACTCTCTTCCCATCTCAACGACGCTGTGGGTGAATGATTACACGATGCCTTGACGTACGAAAAAAGTGTCAGCAGTATTGAACCGTTTCGGTTTCTGATAAGGAAAACAACGCAGCTAGTTATAAACATTACCCAGGTGAAATATCGAGCAGGGGTACATTGACTAAAGAGGGTAGCATTAGTACAAGTACGCTATCTATCTATCTATACACTATAAAAGGGCTCAACAGACACACAAGCTACATGTTGTGAACACAAGAGGCTGTTGCCTGGGTTTGAGTGGGCCAACAGTCTACCTTTATCTCTGACGATGATTTAGTTCTGCTTTGGGCTATTTCAAACAACAGCACACACACATACACTCAATTATATCACCCTATCTCTTGGACATGCACTTAGGCCTACTTTAGCAGAGGGACAACACAGAAATGGAGCGCCTCTCACAAACTAAAAATGGTCGACATGGTTATCTTGGCTGTTGCCTCCAGCATGTAAAAGGAGGACTACTGTGACACCCTGTCAACCCTATTGTGAAGCTGCTAGGTCACAGCTTGCAAAGTTGATCTAATTTTCTCACGCTGTATTGGTGTGACTGTGAGTGAATCCTGGCCCCAGTGTTTCTGAGACAGAAATTATTCCACTAGCAGCAGTAGTGCCAGTATCTAATGTAATTTTTTTTTTTTGCAAGCCACCAAATCACAGCCACAATCTTCCAAATAAATCAAGTTTTAATATTTGATAAAATGTGGTATTGTAATGGTTTGAGAAAGTGATTCTCAATGTGGTGCTCAGGTCCCACCACTACTGCTGGTTTTCTATTCTGCCGGTTCAGCTCTGGCAGTTCATTACATTCACCTGTCATTCAAGGTCTAAAACCTTCCAGATTGGAGGCTGTAACAAAAATGGTTTAGCCAAATAACATTTGCCACTCACTGTTTGTTCCATCATTCCTTCATTTGCAAGCGCACTCTACCACTAGTACATGTAAACAGCATCTAAAATGAATGGGCAAGACAGGGCTGAGACACGGCAACATGGCTAAAAACATATTTTATATAACTATAACCCTGGATCTTCTCTATTTTTTCTAGGTTTTGGGAGATGCCATGTCCAGATAATCTCAAGCTCCAATCAATCAACGACACTCAAGTCTCAACTTTATACAATTGGCACAGCTTTCATAGCTGGAGACTAAACACCACTGGACTGGTTGTGCTAGTTGAACAGGATGGAACCGAACCAACATTTCAGCACGTACATATATGATGCCATGACATCACTTGAAGAATAAGACAATCAAGCACCATTTTCTCAAAATAGAAGTCATATGTCAGCTGCATTTAATACATTTCGACCAAGTATGGACACAGTCTTCATAGAAATAAGCATATCTAGAAGGATAAATCCCTAAAATTATACTTTGTGATTTTGTGAAATTCGCTGATTGCCGTAGTGGCAATGTTAAGAGTGGTGTACCTTTCGTTCAGGCTAAAGTACCTTTGGCTGGAACAACTAACTAGTGAATGTTATCAACTACATGGAAGAATAGAAAATAGGGTTGAGCCTATAGACAGAAGGCCTTTATTTTGGTTATTATTTAAATTTCTGCATCCTTGAGCATTCAAGGCGTCAAGTGTGAGGTAAACAAGTACATGTGCCACGAGTAGTCACAGTGGAACAGGCAGCCGGGGCTTAATTCCGGATATGTGGCCTACATCAGACAACACAAGCGCCCACATACCAATCAAGGCATGGTTGTCTCCACACAGTCATTAGGGTTACATGGACTGCCATGTGGATTACCACGGCATTTGACAGTCTAGCAAAGTTAGCTCTGTTATTCCCTTGTTTCTTCATATGGAGGCTACAAGCATAGTTTATTGGACCTAAATGTGTCTGCTTGTTCTTCTTTACTGAAGGCAGATAGTCAAAGAGACATTTAAGCCAAGGGCTACTGTCAGTGCTAAAACATCTGCTTGTCTGTCTCTCTCCTAAATACATCAGCAATTGCTGATTGATGAGACGATAGTGGCTGATAGGAAAATGTTGACATATTGCTCAACCCTAAAGGAAAAATGGCAGTACTGGTGGCTCCTGAGGACCAGATTGAGAACAGCTAGTTTAAAATATTGTGTAAAATGTAGTATATGATCAGCATTTTGGTCAGTCTGTCAAGATTTGTATCAGAATGTTCACAACAGGATGCTTTAAGTAACCATCGGTTTAAATAGCCTGGGGAGATCCTTCCTACTCACCTCTCAGTATTTATGATCTTCATTTAGACAAACGGACTGTTACCAAGCAACATGCCCAGCCTACTCAGAGAGTAGCTGGATGTTCTGTCACTGTTTGAATAGCCTTTGGCTGATTCGACATTCAACTCTACACCCTTGATGATGATGATGATGATTAATTCACTGTTGCTTACCTGAGGTGAATCAAAAGGATATCGACTACTGAATTTGAAAAGCAGCTGAAATTTTTCTCCTTCATAGAGTGTACCAGGGGCTCCTTCCATATCTACAATCCACCTGAAAGTACATACAAGATGCTGTTAATGACATATCACACACCACAATGGCACAGTATCAAAGAAAAGTAGGTGAATACACACATTGTAGTGACCATCCAAAGATTAAGCTTGATGAAAGGATTGGATCAGAGGGCTATCCAAGCATACTACAGCAGAGATTGATATTTTACTAGTTTGCTAGCCTGTGGCTATTCCTTGTTCCCACTCCAAACTTCAGTTTCACTATCCATTGCCAGAGCAGCTAATGTCAGAGTTGCATTCAACTGCTGATCACCTCATCTCAATATAAGATGCTGTACTTTAGTCAAATACTGCTTAAGGGTGGATCACTACTAATATCAGCATGGCATCACAGCTACTGAAGGGGTCCAGAACTGTGAGCAGCAACACTGCATGCCCATGCAAAATGAACAAATAAGATAACTTTGTAGGAAAATATAACTAATGTGGTTGCTGCCCCCGACCAAAGATTTTCCCAGTTGACTAGTAGTTGTTGGTTCAAGCCATTTGTCAACTAGTCGTCGCGTGTTTATGATATTAATGTAATTATTTGAATATATATATTTTTGGGGCAAGAAAGTGGTTGAGTTCCGAGGCTGAGAAAGAATGTTAAAAGTGACATTGTTAACACTGTGCTACTACACTGCAGGGAAATACGAAACTGTTATAATGAGCCTTTAAAATATAAATTTTACAAGTGCATGCACGAAGCGAGCCACCTGTTAATGATACCAACACAACCGGTAATGATTCCGAATGTGTCGGAACAACCAGCAAGGAGACAGTAGGTGACAAAAGAAAGGCGTACAGAAAGCTGTTTCTTTTTTTTTTTTATGTGCCACTGTGTCCGCCACACCACCAGATTTATAACCTAGACAACTTCCAATCTCATTCCTGCTGATGGACCAAATGATACAGGGTTCATTCCATAATGCTCCATACACCATGATTTTAACTGTCATATTGTTCGGAAATTATTTCCAGCACAATGCGCCAGATTACTCCTAAAGCCATGACATCAGGTCGAGCACTGGTCGTCCAGTTCATTACAACCTTAATTCCGCTTATTTGTGCCCTTGAATATTTGGGAAAACCAGCGGGGATTATACTACAGAGAGATTTCGGATTTCTAAGAATGTGCTTCATGGCTTGTGACAAAATGAGTATGACATAATTTCTGAACATATGTGGCGATCTAGGGTTGCCTAATCCCTGTTGTTTTCAAATAGATCATTCAAAAGAGTGAGGACTGACTGGTACGCAGCTTCCGTCTCACTCCAACTTCAACACAAGCAATATGAGGTGCCAAAGCTGCAGTTTGTCTACTTCAAGGGTTGTGCTGTAATTAATCATGATCCTTCACAGTCAGAGATGTGGCTGTAAAAGCTCTGTCAGTCTAGTTTTACCTGTCACATTTGTTGTCATGTTTACCTATATTTTGCATTCTATCTGTGTATGTGTGGATTATGACGCTTAACGCCAACACCACAGTAGGCCTTTCTAGGGCTGTACCTGACCAATGGCAATTATTTCATATTGGAATCTCACGTGTGCACACCGGCAATGAATACCATTACCCTAATTTACAAAGGCAGCCAAATAACTGTCTACCATGTAGGCCATGTTTTGATAACACATTAGCATAGATGGTTACTTGTACACCCTTTCTGAATCATACATATAAAAATTCACCATGTGATACTCTGTTTCAATTTAATGTATCAGCACAGTAATTAACAAGACTATACGTCAGTTTTTTTTTTGATTCTGTCGAAACGAGAGCTGGCATTTGGAATTATCTATCAACGCTTTTAAAATTCAGCAACTCGCAGAAGATTCTAACATACACAACCCCTGTAATAGCAGGCGCACATAGCACCACTAAATTGCAGCTGTCCATTCAAAATAATGTCCATTACATGCTGCTTACATGACCGACAAGACAGAAACATTCATTTCTTTCACATCGCGACTTGCATAAATTGTCACAGTAACACAACAACTACACTCCACTGGGAATATAACCACTTCAGGAGAAACTTTTAGTTTATGGCTGCTCTGCTGCCATTCAATACATTAGACCAGCATATAAAGGTACTCTGCCTTACAACACATCCCCGCCTTTATTTGGTGGAAAACAAACACTGACCATAGACTCTCATGTACCAGAATAAAGATCATTAATAGATTGCCACCAAAACTAAATTAGTCTGTGAATGATGGATAGACATTAATCCAAGTACACATACGTCCACTTTGCCTGCCATTGAACATACAAGACCCATCAAAAAGGTTAGGTTTAACCATCTTCAGTCGTGCCCCCTCAATCTCGCAGCATCAAGCCACACAATGCAGTCGAAAGCCCCAGAAAACTCTCCAAATCACCCTTGTTTTCTACAGCGATGTACCTTTGACAAAAATAAAGCCAACTAAATGTTTGTTGTCATGGATTGCCTATCTGAAGCAAGTTTTAAGTCTCCGCAAGTTAGTTTTCATACTGTTTCCTACTGTAATGAAATTAATGGAAACTAACGGCTGCCTGGAAGGTGAAAATGGTTTGCTATGGTTTCGGTATGCTGTGCAAAATGTTCAGCAGTTAACACGAGGACGACCGGGATTTCTCTCCTACCTGAAACGACCATGGGCCGTCAAAATGACAGCCATTTTTTAAACTCTATATTCTGTCAAGATAAACACCCAATTGAGATATTACTGCATTGCATATGTTAGAATGTCTGTTAGGAAATGACTGACACCAAAATTAACATTTAAACAACTATAATACTGTTTTTAAACCATTTAAACTTCAGCGACATGGTCAAACTTGGATAGCAAAATTGAAAAAGTGAAAATATTACCTGAAAAACAAAACGGAAAACACATATTGCTAACCTTACAAAGCCTATAAAACATGAAATGTCTTTTTGACAGCTCATGGTCATCGTAGGTAGAGCTTATCCTAACTTTTTTCTGCGCAATTGATCTAAAACTAATTTTAATGCAAATATGTCCAATTTTAGGAGCGTTCAGGGAGCGGCAGGTCTGCATTTTTTTTTTTTACAAAGTTATTAAACTTTTGAAAATCCAAAACCGTCAAAATGACGGCCTTGGTCGTTCTAGTGTTAACAAACTATATACAATTTGTAGTAAATGGGCTAAAAAAAAAATCCAAAATCGCTAGAGCAGTCTTTTAACAGCAAAGGTAGAGAAAAGCAAAGTCCACACCTGTAATTTTCTACAATTATCATTTGGTCATTAGATTCTATTCTGAGAAAATTAGTGTGGGAAATCAATAGTGTAGATTTCAAATATTTGCCTTCTTTGAAAAAGGAATGCCAATTTGAAAAGTTGCTTTGAGTTTTTTTGGCGCTAGGAGGGTCTGTATTACACAACACTGGCAAAGCCCTCTCATCTCAAACTGGACATCGAGTGTTCTACCCACTTCTCATCTTGTGGGTTTGTACTACCAAGTTCAACTTGCCAGGCACATACTCCCCCAAAATGAGAGTATCTGAAGTACTCAGTACTGAGAAATGCCCAGGGTTACACAGCTTCCCATTTTTGTCCTCCCTTTGTGTAGCTTGGAGCCAGAAAGCCCTTATTTCAAGGACTCTTTTGGGACATGGACAGGGAAAAACTGGAAATCAGGGTTTTTACATTTGGTGCAACCGAATACACAGAAACTCTTTGCCTTAAGGGTTTTAATTTGATCCTGTTTGGAGACCTTCAATTTCCCCGGGTGCTGCACGGCGGCTGCCCGCTGCTCCTAGCTACACAGCTGGGATGGGTTAAATGCAGAGCATAATTTCCCTACGGGGATCAATAGAGTATATCAAAAAATAAATAAATTAGTACATTTTAATAGCTTTCCTACTGGTTCTATGCAAGGATGCTTGATTGTTTTCTCCCCAAGAAAGAGCATGGTGATGACAGCCTACTTTGGATGATTTATTGCCGATCTTATGTTTAGGTAGGTTATGACAAGAAGTTCATAATACATATTACAGCATGACACTTATGTAATCTCTCTATAGGATTAGCTATAGAAGAGTACCCTTGGAGTTGACAGATTCAGCAGCTCGCTGAATCTGAATCAAGGACATTTCAGCAGAACAGATGCTAGTAGATGTGTGTGTGTGTGTACATGTTTAGCTATCCTTCCACACAAGGATAGCAAAACCTGACAGCACGTACCTTGTGCGGACATTTCAGAGGCCTGCACAAGGAAAAGGGTCTATTTTAGGGTTAGGAGTTGGTTTTAGGGTTACGGTTAGAATTAGGGTTAGGTTACGGTTAGGTTTGGGTTAGGGTTAGGCACGTAGTTTGCGTGGTTAAGGTTAGGGTTAAGGGCTAGGAAATGAATGTAGTCAATGAGGGGTCCACACAAGGATAGTGAAACATGACTGTGTGTGTGTGTGTGTGTGTGTGTGTGTGTGTGTGTGTGTGTGTGTGTGTGTGTGTGTGCTGAACCTGTACACCCCCCCCAAACAGTCTCCCTGCGCCAACCTGACACGGATAACTGAAAAACTAAATCTAGCTCCCTTTAGCAGTGAAATATGAAGTACAAGCCTAATATTAAAATGGAGTGCATAACACACGCCTGGGGATTGCCTAGTAAGGGCTCAGAGGAAGAGAAAAAGGAACATTGACGGCAGCACCACAATCTCTGACCCAATTTCTTACAGGCAAGCCATGCAGACATGACAGTAAAGAGCAACTGGACTTATGGCTGTTGTTTGGATTACGTAGTCTTATGTTTCTTCAACATTTGGCGTGAGGCATTTTAACGTTTTAAGGCCTATCTAACAGTGAACCCTGTTAACAACTTCAAGTTTACCGGTCCTGTTCACAACTTGAGGTTGTGAACAGGACCAGTGGTTTTGGAGTTGTGTGGCCAGGAATGGGTTACAACGGAGCAGAAGTAATAGCGTCACATAATCAGAATACTGAAATTAAATATCTGCATTCAGCCCAGGTTACTTTTTGAAACACCAGTATTCAGATCACAGGTTTTCTATAAATTTGGAGGAGAATAATTTTGATATACTTCCCTCCTAATCAGCATTAGCATTACGGGAGGGACTGTGATCACGTTTTTTTGTCAGCTGAGCACAAGCTCATGCGGAAAATCAAAAAACTGAACGGAGGAAAACTGTCAAAAAGGCAGGCTTAAGCTGCAGTCTGTAACTCGGCAAAGATAAAACTAAGGATCGGCGGGGTCAACCAACTAGTCATTTAAACGTTTCTAAATGTGCTAAACACCAAGTATTCACACTTACTCCTGCGTCGCCACATTTGGGTAGAGCGCAGCGACAATAGGCAGATGATCAAAACATACAGAGATAAGGAATGGGGATACCAGTAAAAACAAGGAATAAGCAACAATGTGACATAAACAGTATTCGTGATACAGCGCAACTGTTTCATACACGCCTTTTGAAGCTGCGTTCTAAATGTAATCTGAATGTTGAGTATTATACCTGAATATGTTAAGTGATGACATTTAGGACAGTGTATTCAGGCACTAAATACTTGTTCCAAGTTATTCTGCCCAACCCTGGCCGCGGCACATTATCTGAAAGTAGTTTTCCATTCCCCCTATGGAAAAAAAACCCCAAAACAAAACCTAACATTCCTGTGCACGACACTTAGGGTACAGCTGATCCAATCTACTGTGAAAACATGCAAAGGACAATCCTCTCTCCGCTTGCTCGCCTTCCTTATAGACAAGCCATTTCATGATCAACAAAACAGATCAACAAAAATAACACTGAACTTTCGAGTCCAACTGGGGAGGAGGTTTGAATAAAGCACACAATGCCACACAGTCTGCAGTCTCTACACAAGGCAGCCTGATTCTCATTGTTTACAGTAACACTCCTGTGATGCCATCAAGCTCTGCCGTCTCTACTATCACACACAACGGAGTAGAAAACGCTGAGATCCAGTGGGCAACACCTAGGGACAGGGTGTACTGTATAAACAACAGATACAAAAATGAAGGCACACGGACACCCTATCAACATCATATACATGCGTGCGTGCGTGCGTGCGCGCACTCACACACACACACACACACACACACACACACACACACACACACACACACACCCCCACACAGTATTGTCTCCTGTGAGCTTATCTTGCAAATAAAGGTCGACTTGAATGTCAAGCACAGAGTGTGTGCCTTCTTTCAGCAGGACTCCCCAAATTAAAAGCAAACCCGTAGCAACTTAAAATAGTAAGTGATAAATTTGGAAAACCAAAGCTTGAAGCAAAACGTGCCTCTCCACGCTACAGTTCAAGGAGAAAAAGACACACCCATTACATACCATCCCAAAACAAGGAAGTACACTTAATACAGAGCCAATAGGAACTGGGTTGAAGGTTTCTCATTCAGTCATCCAGGTTTAAATCCCTCTGTGTATTTTTGGAAGGTATCTATCCATTTGCATACTGTATATATCATTAATATTACTTAGTCTGTATTAGGGCTGTCAATGAATAGTCCAAATTTGAATATATAACCAAATTGTGAAGAAGGAAAAAAAACATTCGAGGGCGAAAATTAATTTTCGATTGTGGGAAAAAAAAAAAGCAGCACTATCGCACATTCTCGTGAGGGCCTTGGCCGCTATACTGAATATGCTGCATGACGGACAGGAGTCACACAACGTCGCTTTCACTGGTTGACAATGAAATTTAGGTCAAGCTGAAACGAGCGAATGATTCAACAACTGTGTGGTAAAGATGGCAGAGAGTTCACAACCCAACTCCGCCGCAGAGAGAGTGATTTTTACTCCGAACAATCGAAAAAGCCCCGTTAGGAAGAAAACGGAAAAAGTGTGGAACCTCGAGATAAAGTTGTATGCAAGCTATAGACTGCTTACCATCCCACCACTATTGACCTGAGGGCACATCTCAAAAATATGCACCCAAACAAGCATGGGCTTATGTCCAGAACTCCACACAAACAGTCACATCTCGGACTCGTATTTTACACCTCCTGCCATAAGCTCACTATCTGCAGCACGACAAGAGGCTTGCACGAAGAAACGTACTTCGTTCAAATGCAAGGACATGAGGCCGATCAGTATGGTTGATGGGCTGGGCTTTAAAGAGTTCTGTCTATCAAATTGTTTATTTACACCGGTATGAATATTAACTCAACTGTATAAAAATTAGGTTATTGAACAACCCACCAATTACGAATAATTTATCTCGCTCCGAAAGACAGCGCATTCTCATCTCTCCCTCTAGCACCAATCACAGTGCAGCGAGAGAGACAGAGAGGTCCATGGTAGTATTACAGTATATGACATTATTTTATTTTGTTTATAGTGTAGTGTGTAGGTATGTAGATCTTTTCAAATACATGCTTATGTTGAAATGAATATACCTATACAAGTAGTTATGTCTCTCATTGTACTGGTTTGCCCTCTTATGGACATAATGCGCAGAAATAAATCCGAATAGGTTCGAACCAATGTGTTTTCTTTTAGAAAGAATAATCGAATGCCCTTTTTGGCCAATTTTGACAGCCCTAATCTGTATCCATAAGTATTTTACTTGTTTTTTGTAAATCAGATTGTATGGCATGATTAATTTCAAAAAGTGTTGTATAACTAAATTTGACTGATTGATTAAAAGATATTAAACCCACATTACATGTTTTTCCTAATCCTAATTCCAATAAGGGAAAAAAGGAAATGTATTGACTATGCTACAAATCTTGATTAAACTACTCCCACATTTTTTGTTATTGCAAATCTTGAGCTAGCAAGGCTGGTAGAAGACATTCTGAAATGATAATGGTTATTCATCATGTACAACTAGGGACTGGGAATAGGCCTCCTGATCCCCAGAAATGTGCAGAAAAATGTATTCCTGAAGCCCCGAGTGTTAAAAAAGCTTAAAAACTGAGTAATGCATTTCCCAGATCAGAAGTCGCTGTTTGTTTTACTTGTCAGGCTGGTCGCATGATTTATATACCAAAGTGACTTGTGCGATGTAATTTTGTCTGACGAATACACTGCAATTCAACTAAGGCCACTAGATAGCACTGTTTAATCTTGTGACTCAACTGAAAACACTGTACCACCACCTAAATACGACATTTATGTCTTTTTCTTCGCAACAATGCATTTTTTGCTGAGTGCGACTTGTACTCCAGGGCAAATTGTAGTCCAGTAAATACAGTATATTCCCTAAAACAAAACAGTTCAAATTTAACCAGAGATGCAGAAATAATTATATCACAGCATTTTTTAATTGTGCTCCGAAAATTTAGTGGTAATCCTGCAACAATAAATTGGTCATGGATTATTATCGCAAATTTGCACTGAACCGTCTTTCCCCCCCCCACCACTATGTAGGAATGAGATAAATTTGGATGACAGCCAGACTCAGAAGTTTGTCTGAAGTTGTTTTGCAAGATCACAATGAAGTTTGCCTTTACTGCCTATCAGACACTATTTGACTCACATAGCAACAGTAACTGCAGCAGTTTAGGTGGACACTAACACGCTTAGAGACAAAGATCCGCTAAGCAGCCTCGGCTCCTTGCTACAGTAGCCTCACACTTGCGTGCCAACTGTTAAATATTTTATAAGGATGAATACTGACACCGTGCATTCGCTACCGAGGGCCCAGAGCTACCGGTCACCGGTACGACCCCAATTCTTTCTCATCAGTAATGCCAATGGCTAGAGCAGTATAACTGCCTGTGTCTAAAAGTTTTTACAACAAACGTTAGAGCAGCTACAACATGTACAGGACCATGTATGCTTGAAGTAGTTCATTATTATCCAACCCGTTTTACAGTCGTGGGGAAATGTATGTGAGCGATTAAGAATGTTACCTCAATGATACTCCTTATAGCAGTGGTGTTCAATGATGTGCCATAGAGAGCCGTGTGTGTATATATGCAGGCTTTCTTTCCAACCCACCACTACACCAGCTGATTTCACTGATTAGTCCCTTTTGTCTGATTGTTGTTATATTAAACAGTGAAAACAGCTTGGCGTGGTGTTGGGTTTGAAAGAAAGCCCACATACACACGGACACCCATGGCACATAAGTGAAAACCGCCGCCTTATAGCTTCATTGGCTGAATGTGTGTAACTGCGTCAAAGACTTAATTTCATCTTGCCAAGTCAGTTACAAGAGCAGAAACACTTACTGCGTGATGGTGTTCTGTACACTTTTTTCATTGAGTGTCATTCCGGGTGGTGGATCATTTTGCAGGGCTAATAGTTCCTTTTGTAGCCTTTTCTGTTGGGGGACAAAAAAAACATGACAGTTTACGTTTTTACCTTTTTTGGTTTTACAATTCAAGCAGTTCCAGTCAGATGAGCCACTGAAACATCCCCCTTACAATGTAAGCAAACGCTTGGGGGAAAATACTCAACCGGATGTGACATATCGATGAACGACAACAAAAACACGGCTACAAATGATGTTGCCCAACTCGGTGAAAACGTTCAACTCCTGCAGAGCAGCGGGTTTGTTGGTAAAGGAGCTGGGCCTATGACACGAACCAGCAAGAAGTCGTCTGACTTCTTATTGGCCTATGTCGACCCCGAATCGAAGAACCGGGCGAGTCTTTTGCAAAAGATAAGACTCCGGCTCACAGAGGCGACTTATCTGGCCGAGTAGTCAGCCATCTCTAATGGAGGGGAACTGTAACGTGCGGGTGTCACGAACGCCTCCAGTTACTTTGGGACAGACAAGAGTCAACATTTGAATTTTCTCCCCCCCCCCAAAAAAATGTGTTAACACCGACACACGGTGACAAATTCAACTGTGCACCTGTTCGGCCCCGGAGAAAAGAGCGGAGCTGGCCCATCTGCGCCCCGTTTGGCCACCATTCTAGCTAGTCCTTTTAACAGCTGGCCACCATTCTAGCTAGTCCTTTCAACAGCTGGCCACCATTCTAGCTAGTCCTTTTAACAGCTGGCCACCATTCGAGCTAGTCGTTTTAACAGCTGGCCACCATTCGAGCTAGTCGTTTTAACAGCTGGCCACCATTCTAGCTAGTCCTTTCAACAGCTGGCCACCATTCGAGCTAGTCCTTTTAACAGCTGGCCACCATTCTAGCTAGTCCTTTCAACAGCTGGCCACCATTCGAGCTAGTCGTTTTAACAGCTGGCCACCATTCTAGCTAGTCCTTTCAACGGCTGGCCACCATTCTAGCTAGTCCTTTTAACAGCTGGCCACCATTCTAGCTAGTCCTTTTAACGGCTGGCCACCATTCTAGCTAGTCCTTTTAACAGCTGGCCGGCATTCTAGCTAGTCCTTTTAACAGCTGGCCACCATTCTAGCTAGTCCTTTCAACAGCTGGCCACCATTCTAGCTAGTCCTTTCAACAGCTGGCCACCATTCTAGCTAGTCCTTTTAACAGCTGGCCACCATTCTAGCTAGTCCTTTCAACAGCTGGCCACCATTCTAGCTAGTCTTTTTAACAGCTCGCCACCATTCTAGCTAGTCCTTTTAACAGCTGGCCACCATTCTAGCTATTCCTTTCAGCAGCTGGCCACCATTCTAGCTAGTCCTTTCAACAGCTGGCCGGCATTCACTTACAAGCCACACGTCAAAAGGTGTCGCACAAAAGACGCTCTCGTTCAATCCACGACAAGGCGACGCCGTGCGTAACTTTTACCTATCTCGCCGGCAGAGTCAACGACATGTCGGCTATAATGCAGCAGGCTAACGTTAGACAACAGCGTGACTAGCTAGCTTTGGGCTCGAGGCTGTTGATGATGAGGAGGAGGAGGAGGATGGTGGTGGTGGTGATGATGACGGGCTAGCTAGGTGGCTAGGCGAGACTAAGCGCAACAAAAAAAAAAAAACAACCCCCCCCCCGGAGCGTTATCGATTTCTTTTCGACAAAGCGGCGCTATTTTAGCGGCACCGGCTCTTTAGCGACGAGTTCTAACGGCGGACGGGGGGAAACGCGAACGTCCGAAGAGAAAGGTCGGGTAAAAATTAATGAATATACGCTGGTTGTGTTCTCACCTGCATCGACGCCATGATAGAAACCCCCCCCCTGCGTCAGGGCACGACGACGTAAGGCCGTGCGTCAGCGCGTCACGTGGGTGAGGTGTTTTGACAGCGAAACAAACGAGTTTAACCCCTGACGGGTCGCCCGACGCCCGGGGCGCGTTTAGAGTCCAGAGAAGCCGGGCGAGAGAGCGCCCAAGACTGAGACGTTAAACGGCACACTGTTCAAAACAGGCCAACACGATACAGGCAGATGCGACGCTACGCCCAACTGTCAAGAGATACGAGGAAGAAAGGAATCCGATAAGAAACCTCGGAAAACGCGACATAAAGTTACACTTAACGGAAACTCTACAAAAGCACCCCCGGAAACGATTATTACCCAAATCGTATCTTTTTATCTTAGAATAACTGGTTCGATTGAGAGGCTATAAATAGACGCTGTGGTCCACCACTCCATTCCGGTGGGTGGCGGTAGTGAGCCGAATCTTCCGTTTGCCAACCGCCAATAAAGCTGAAGAGGAGGAAGAAGAAAGGCGGAAACGCTGCGTTCGTTAATGTTAATGCGGCGCCGCTGTGGGGGGGTGTCGTCCAGTCTTATGGTAGAGAAATCTCTCACATCGTGGAGGCTTTAAGTGCGCTGTTGTGCAAAGTGGACAGGGGGGGGGGGAAGGTTGTTTCAAGTGACCGACAATGTGTGGCATATCATTTCGTTCTGGTCTATATAGCTTAATACAGTGTTTCTAAACCCAGTCCTGAAGGACCCCCTATCCTGCAGATTTTCACTGTAACCCTGCATAGGTAGCCCTGCTTGTACTTACTCGACCAATCATCTCGCAGCACTTAATTATGCAAGGTGTGCAACGTCTGACAAACTTCATTGCTGATTGGTTGAATAACTACAAACAGGTACTTATTCAGGGTTGCAAAGAAAATATGCAGGATAGGGGGGGTCCTCGAGGACTGGGTTGGGAAACACTGGCTTAATAGGCCTGTTTAATTACACTTTGGCTATGAAAGAGGTGGGGCGAGATACGGTGGGGGTATGTGGCTCGGTGACCTCGGGGTTCGAACCTGGGCCTTCTTGCTGTGAGGCGCCAGCGTTAACCACTGCGTCACCGTGCCGCCCAAATGATCTAGTCTCTTACTGGACTGGAAACCAAAATTTCATTATTCCAGTGGGATTGTTCCAAGTTTTCCCCAATCTGATTCAAATGAGTCATCACTGGTTTTTATTATAGTTGAGACATACTTAGATATATTATGGGGATTACTTAAAACACAAACCCAAAGTGATCAGTAGTGTCACATTAGAAACATAATCACTTAATATACCAGAGAGTATGTCTGTGTTTTGAGACTGTTATCCTTCCCCATCAAATATGAAATATTTACAAGTTGTATTTTCCAAGTGGAAAGAAAAGCAGATCCCAACCCAGAGATTCAAATAAAGATACAACATTCAAATTCAACCCCTATGTACAGTGGCCAAGTTAGCTAAGAGCCACAAAGCATGCTGTATGGAGTCATACAATGAAGACAGCTTAACCGAGTTCCGAATAGATGGTGGAATTGATTCCCAAAGAAAAATAAAGTGGGAAAAATGAGCTGTTTTTCCTCAAAGCGTTTTTCTTTTGCCCCGAGTCCCGTAAAGGTTGACATCAGTGATGTCCTCTGCAACCCTTCCATTAATCTAATAAAAGCTCAAAATACACTGAAAAATCTTGTGTATTATAATCCATATATTGTCACGTGCTAACACATCACAGCATGCTTAAGATGCAACTCGTGCCATTTACAATCAACACTTTTTTTTTGTAAAACCAGACCTTTGCCCATCAAGATCGGTTCATTCCTCTGAATTTAACAGTTTGTGGTTGGTTGACTATAATTTGCACTTATTTGGAGGCCAGTAAAAGTGAAACGGAGCTGAAATGACAATCATTGGTCACGGAGCCTCCGAGGATTTGGGTAGATAGGCAAGCCAAGTACATAGCAGCTTTCGACATTGTACTTGTTGGGCGGTGGGATCACAGCCCACTGCCTCTGAACCGCTGCTGCCACCGGGATACTCCTCCACCAGTTGAAACGCCAGCAGCTCACTGGGGCAGCACAGGGCCAGAACCCCTCCCTCCTGCTGGAGCGTTTGTCCATAACCTTAAAAAGTCATTTAGAGTCAGATTATCATCGGCCTGCCTGAGTCCACTCCCCTTCCCCTCCCCCCAACTGTGTGAGTCCTGAGTTTAGGAGGATCTGAAGTCATGCATTTGGAAACAAACTGCTTTGAGGGTCAGGACAAATATTTAATAAGGGATAGTCTCATATCTTTATACGTGCAACATCTCATTATGGTCTTCTCGGAGGAACTAAACACTGCTTGCAGAAAACTATTAGGAAAACATCTGACAAATGTAAAAATGGCAATTTTGAATAGTTTTTGCTGGACCGGCCAGTGGGGCCAGGCCTACATATGAGCATGTCCCCGAGTAAATGACCGAGTGGGTTGGAGTATAGTCTTGCATAGACGTACCCATCTCCACACCTCGTCTTAGTGCTGTGCCAGCGCTGGAGAAAGGTGGGTCAACCCATTATCATTCTGTTACGAGTAAAAAAGAAGAAGAGGCTCCGGCTTCTTTGCTCACTATAATAACCGGCTTAAGGTAAAATGACAAGTACTCACCAAAATAACTCAATTTAGTCTTCAGCACACCACGAAGTGACAAAACACAGGACATGTTTTGGTAGCAGTTTATACTGAGACATCTGAAATGATTACGTTCAGCATCTAGAAAACCACGTTGCATTAGGGTTTTAAATGTTATTCAGAAACCTACTTAAATATGGTAACAGGGTTGCCAAAACGGTGCGCATATCAGGAATAAACGGCTTATAAAATACTTCGATGACCTGAGGCGGGCAAATAACAGTTTTCTTCATTATGAGTTTATCAAAATAAAAATGTTTTAAAACAAAAGAAGCTTCAGACCAAATTTCAACTCCATGCGTGGAAAGGCCCAACACTGTGCACACATGTACTCATCAACCATAAAACTCAAGAGGAAAGATTTACCGGCGTCTATTCTTTCCTCCGTCGCGCCGTTACTTTGCCAAGAAGTGCTGAAGTGGACGCTTGTTCTTCCAGAGTGGTACAAACTTTATTTTCAAAATGTACAACTCGTCAGGGACATTCAGTCGTGTTCTCTGGTAACACAACCACGGCGTTGCCTTTGATGTTTCATGTAGCGAACTAATTTATAATGAACGAGGCAACGGTGTAGCTGTTCTAGATTAGGATCACAAATTGTGTCAATCTGCCATTTAAGGGTCAGATACCCCCCCAAACTGCACATACTTCCTTTAACAACCCCTGTACCTCCTCACCACCACCCCAAAAATCTGCCACCTCTCAACTTCTCCGCCTCTTTACCCAGGCGCCACCCCCTTGCCCCCATACACCGCACGACCCCGGGAGTGCCCCTTCATCACACCGGTTAGGACGGACAACAACGCCCCCCCCCCCGCCCCCGCCCCATGTCCCAAGTGGCGACATCGGTCCCATTCACGGTCCTGCAGTCAGTAAACGGTCTCCTACGTAGTCGGAGTCGAACCCCCAGAACAACAACACAACAATAACCACAACACCATTATAACACAATGTTAAATCTAACATTAACGGCCCCAGCGGCCATTGCTCTCCCCCAGTGCAGAACCGTCGACAGTCAGAAACCCCCCCCCCCTGGGTCACTACACTATGACGTCATTGTTTCGTTTGTAAGGTGTGTGTAGCAGATTTGGACAGAACAAGCACCCCCCCCCACACACACACACACACCCGTTCCTCTGATCTCCAGCAGGCTGTTGACATGTGTCAGTCACAGCTGGCCCACCTGCTGCTTGTCCCGCACACCTGCCTCCCAGGCAGTGTGCACAGGGGCCTGGAAGGAGGCTGCAGCCATGTGTCCAGTCCCACACACCTGGCTCCCAGGCAGTATGCACAGGGGCCTGGAAGGAGGCTGCAGCCACGTTTCCAGTCCCACACACCTGCCTCCCAGGCAGTATGCACAGGGGCCTGGAAGGAGGCGGCAGCCACGTTTCCAGTCCCACACACCTGGCTCCCAGGCAGTATGCACAGGGGCCTGGAAGGAGGCTGCAGCCACGTTTCCAGTCCCACACACCTGGCTCCCAGGCAGTATGCACAGGGGCCTGGAAGGAGGCTGCAGCCACGTTTCCAGTCCCACACACCTGCCTCCCAGGCAGTGTGCACAGGGGCCTGGAAGGAGGCTGCAGCCACGTGTCCAGTCCCACACACCTGCCTCCCAGGCAGTATGCACAGGGGCCTGGAAGGAGGCGGCAGCCACGTTTCCAGTCCCACACACCTGGCTCCCAGGCAGTATGCACAGGGGCCTGGAAGGAGGCTGCAGCCACGTTTCCAGTCCCACACACCTGGCTCCCAGGCAGTATGCACAGGGGCCTAGAAGGAGGCGGCAGCCACGTTTCCAGTCCCAGCCACCTGCCTCCCAGGCAGTATGCACAGGGGCCTGGAAGGAGGCGGCAGCCACGTTTCCAGTCCCAGCCACCTGCCTCCCAGGCAGTATGCACAGGGGCCTGGAAGGAGGCTGCAGCCACGTTTCCAGTCCCACACACCTGCCTCCCAGGCAGTATGAGCAGGGGCCTGGAAGGAGGCTGCAGTCACGTTTCCAGTCCCACACACCTGCCTCCCAGGCAGTATGCACAGGGGCCTGGAAGGAGGCAGCAGCCACGTTTCCAGTCCCAGCCACCTGCCTCCCAGGCAGTATGCACAGGGGCCTGGAAGGAGGCGGCAGCCACGTTTCCAGTCCCACACACCTGCCTCCCAGGCAGTATGCACAGGGGCCTGGAAGGAGGCGGCAGCCCCGTTTCCAGTCCCAGCCACCTGCCTCCCAGGCAGTATGCACAGGGGCCTGGAAGGAGGCGGCAGCCACGTTTCCAGTCCCAGCCACCTGCCTCCCAGGCAGTATGCACAGGGGCCTGGAAGGAGGCTGCAGCCACGTTTCCAGTCCCACACACCTGCCTCCCAGGCAGTATGCACAGGGGCCTGGAAGGAGGCGGCAGCCACGTTTCCAGTCCCACACACCTGCCTCCCAGGCAGTATGCACAGGGGCCTGGAAGGAGGCTGCAGCCACGTTTCCAGTCCCACACACCTGCCTCCCAGGCAGTATGCACAGGGGCCTGGAAGGAGGCAGCAGCCACGTGTCGAGTCCCAGACTGACATGGTGTCACTCAGAGATGCTCGTCGTCGTGCTGTCGATGACTGGCAGCTGGATTAAGTAGCTAGAAAGCTAAGTGGAAGGGAAGAGAGGGGAAAGAAGGGGGGAACTGAGGGAGAAGGAAGATTGAGCGACGGAAGCGCCTCCTCCCCATTCTCTCCATCCCTCCCAACGCGTCAAGATTTAGTTTGTCATTTTCCTTATGTACAAAACCAAATGCCGTTCGTCCCAGCCCACAGCAGGGTAACACACGGCCCTAAATAATAAAAAAAGAAAAAGGGATTAAGAGTCCACTAAAGTGCAATACAGTCCAGTTTCGGGTCAACGCTCACAGCTGGTGTCCGTCGACGAGTGTCCGCCCTGTCTGCTGCCTCTGCGTGAGGCAGTCGAGGATGTTAACCGGGGCTGCAAGGCTGAACCCGGTATGCGTGAGGTTGTCGTTCCAAAACCAGAGAACACTGCAGCATCAAGGCTCGGCAACCTCGGGAGCGGGGACAGACGGTCTGCGGGGCAGGGAACTGGACGCGACGGGGAGGCTCGGGGCAGCCACACTGCTTTGGAGATCCGGGGGGGGGGGGGTTGCACAACAGCACCGACTTGATCCGTGACGGTTCTCAGGGTCTGGTCATGTTGTCCGAGTAGTACGCCCTGAGTGGCGAGGGCCTGGAGCCCGTCTGTGGCTGGGTCCACACTGGCCAGCTTGTAGTATGAACCGGGGCGCCAAGGCCGAACCCAGTGTGCCGACACAGACAGGCTCAAGGCAGGGTTTCTGTAAAACAAGTCCTTTAATGGCAGACAAGATGAGGAGCAGATAGGGACCACTGAATCCAGGCCAAGAGCACACATGGGAGGGGGACCTCGACCGAAGCAGGAAGACAAGCGGGGCGCCATGGAGACAGACCAATGACCGGAAGCAGGGGCTGGATCGTGCAGACGGGGTAGGTAGGCACTGCGATCTGGCAAGGCTGGGAATACACCCACAAACCGGAAAGAGAAACTAGGGCAGGGGGCGTGGCCAAGATCGGGAGACAATAGACCCCTTATCGCGCGATGTAAAAGCTGCCTTGTAAAGAAGATGCGCGCGCAGAACGTGTGGCAAAACATGGCCGAGAAACGACGTGCGGACCTACGAAACTCACACATGACAGCGTATAAAACTTGAAATGAAGCGGGGAAAAGTTAGAAATGTGAGAAAATGGAAATCTCAGAATATGTTGAAGGTCAAAGCAAGGAAGACAGAACGCATTAGGAGTCGAAATTTACGCTAAGAACTGGATCCGTTTCTGCTCGCTGAAGCTCAGCGGACAAGTGACGTCACCGAGTTGCCAAACATGGCTGGAGGGACGTGACTGAACACCTCACAGACACACACACCAAGTATATTTACCAAAGAATCAGTACAGCATACGAGGACTTTGATGGTGGACATGTCCAAGACAGCTTTCACCATCCGCTATCGAAGGAAAACGAGTTTTGCGTCATCAAATCGCAGTTTAATTGTTTGTATTCAACAAAAGTTGAATTGTGTGCACGGTTATGAGCTCGAGGTTGGAGTAGTTTATAGCTCCATTCAGTTCACTGAACTTAAAACTAAGAAGTATTTTGCCCTCATATGTAGCATTTCTCTAAACGTATTAAAAATGTGTTCATAGAATGTATCTGAATTAAGTAAGACTAACTTAAATGTATCTTTTTTACACAAATGTTACCACTTAAGTTTCAGTTTTCTTCCACTGAAGCTAATTGTTACATTGTAGCGGTTATGGGGCTACATAATTCCCCTTATTGAGCTGGTGGGAACGTTAGTTTACAGCTGCTGTTTCCTCGGTTCGGGTTTACAGTGACACACTTCCGCTGCGAGGGTTTTTTTTGTTGTTGTTGTAATGGTGGAAGGAATAAATGGTGCACGTCGTGTAGCCGAAAGAGAAAGTTGTCACGACTCCTGCTTGAGCCCCTCTACAACATTCTAGTTGTGACAACTTAAAACGTTGCCCGGAACCGCCGCACCTCAGGCGACTCTGTTAACCAGTCGACTAAAGGGTCCAACCCGTTAGCCAAAGGCTAGCGAGTCCAGTCATTCGTGGTCGTTACAGCATTGATGAGCATAGGCTAACGTTTAACGTTACTGCACGCAGCGCCATGCGCGTACACACGCACACGCACAGCAAAGTAGTAATACCAACTATTTTATTTAATTAAGTGTCGGAAAACTACACATGACAGGGTAAGACTTTGTTGTAGCAGCTTTTAGTTAGCAAACGGTATCTTTATCAAGCTAAAGCCTCAGCTCACTGGTTTATCCTCCAACAACGAGCGTTCTCGGTTCACTCGCAAGCGAGACGCGGCCGGCCGCGTCTCAAGCCGTCGAGCGGGGCCGAAGGGTCGGCCGCGTCTCAGGCCGGCGAGTGGAGCCGAAGGGTCGGCCGCGTCTCAAGCCGGCGAGCGGGGCCTAAGGGTCGGCCGCGTCTCAGGCCGGCGAGTGGAGCCGAAGGGTCGGCCGCGTCTCAAGCCCTCGAGCGGGGCCGAAGGGTCGGCCGCGTCTCAGGCCGGCGAGTGGAGCCGAAGGGTTGGCCGCGTCTCAAGCCGGCGAGCAGGGCCGAAGGGTCGGCAGCGTCTAAGGCGGCCGAGCGGAGCCGAAGGGTCTGCCGCGTCTCAAGCCGGCGAGCGGAGCCGAAGGGTTGGCCGCGTCTCAAGCCGGCGAGCGGGGCCTAAGGGTCGGCCGCGTCTCAGGCCGGCGAGTGGAGCCGAAGGGTCTGCCGCGTCTCAAGCCGGCGAGCGGGGCCGAAGGGTCGGCCGCGTCTCAGGCCGGCGAGCGGAGCCGAAGGGTCGGCCGCGTCTCAAGCCGTCGAGCGGGGCCGAAGGGTCGGCCGCGTCTAAGGCCGGCGAGCGGAGCCGGTCGGCCGCGTCTCAGGCCGGCGAGCGGAGCCGAAGGGTCGGCCGCGTCTCAAGCCGGCGAGCGGGGCCGAAGGGTCGGCCGCGTCTCAAGCCGGCGAGCGGGGCCCAAGGGTCGGCCGCGTCCCAGGCCGGCGAGCGGAGCCGAATGGTCGGCCGCGTCTAAGGCCGGCGAGCGGAGCCGAAGGGTCGGCCTCGTCTCAAGCCGGCGAGCGAGGCCGAAGGGTCGGCCGCGTCTAAGGCCGGCGAGCGGAGCCGAAGGGTCTGCCGCGTCTCGGGCCGGCGAGCGGAGCCGAAGGGTCTGCCGCGTCTCGGGCCGGCGAGCGGGGCCGAAGGGTCTGCCGCGTCTCAGGCCGGCGAGCGGGGCCGAAGGGTCGGCCGCGTCTAAGGCCGGCGAGCGGGGCCGAAGGGTCGGCCGCGTCTCAAGCCGGCGAGCGGGGCCGTCTCAGGCCGGCGAGTGGAGCCGAAGGGTCGGCCGCGTCTAAGGCCGGCGAGCGGGGCCTAAGGGTCGGCCGCGTCTCAGGCCAGCGAGCGGGACTCCACCACGCAGCCGAGCTCCGGCCCATCACTCAACGAGTCAGTGAACGAATCTTTTCAATGAACCGATTCCGATGACTCAGTACACCGAGAACAACTGCTCTGCCCACCACTGCTTATAAGAACGTGACACGCAAATGTTCAACCCCCCCCCCTGCTGGATCACTCACGTCACTGCATAACAACGTTATTTTTCTATGCATATTTTAATTTACAGCAATAGTTTTGATGAATACCCATTAAGTAACTTGAGTTTTACGCCACAAAATATTTGTTAAGAAAATGAAAAAAAGGAAGATGCTGTTTGCCAAAGTATCATACCCATCCCACTTTGGCAAACCTCAATCCAATTTGGTACACAAAGTTCACTTTAGAAGCAGCCTAATTAGCTGGGTGGTCTATTGTAGTATATAATAATGTAACGATCACGGACAAATAGACTCGCCTAGCCCTTGGCTAAGGGGTCGGACCCTTTAGTCGAGCGGTTAGGTGCGGGAGACACGGGTTCGCGTCCCGGCGGCGGCAGTTCCTGTGGTTGCCCCCCGAATTCGCTCCAATAATAATAACGGTTCAGAAAGAACAATCAGATTTCAATATAATATCCATATACAAACAGCGCACCAAGGGGTCTGCGTAATAACCCCAATAACCTGGTTGCAAATCCTGCACAGCAGCCATGACCACCGACCGACCAGCCCTGTAACAAACTGGCCATACACAGCCCAGCCACATGCTAGGTTTTGACCTAGCCTTGATGTTATAGTGGAAACTTTTTTCTAAACTTTCTATTAAATTAATTTTTTTTGCCCCATTTCAACTTCAGATTTAAAAAAAATTACACATCAATTTGTGTATTTATTCCAAATGATGGTTCTGGTACTAATGAACATAAATTTGCATATCAAAAAGCTAATATGGTACATGGTAAATAAAGCTAAACTTTTTTACACCCCCCCCCAAAAAAATCACCCCTTAAAAATTGTAGTTTCACACTTGGTGTCGTTTGGCATTTCCAAGGCAAAAACAGAACAAAATGTTACACTTTTTGTGTGGATGTGATACACGTCCAGCAAATGCGGTTATCAAATAAGCATCAATACCAAAGCGGTCCCCAAACAAATCTTTATTATGGAGAGGTGAGGATAATTACATTTGTCACATTCTGGGGCAACTGATGCAGCCTGCCATATGTGCTCATTATATTAAAATGAAATTCTTTTTACCACTGATAAGATAAGCACAGAAATCCAGGCGCAAAAGGAAAACTTTTACACACAATCATGTTTTTCAAATGACGTACATGGCAAAACAAGTTAAATAGTCAAAACAAAACAAAAGGAAATCTAAAAAGGTTTCAAGCCGCTACATTATCTCTATTGTTTTAGCAATCCAAGAAGTTTGCAGCCATTAGAAGTTCCAGTGCAATCTCTGGAGCGATGGGGAATTCCGGGATTTCTGTGGAGCTGTTGGTGTAACGGACCTTGTAGGTGAAGTACATGCAGACCTTGGACAGGACGTGAGAAGGGATCTCCCTGAAGTTCACTTCGTTGGTTTCATTCTCAGCAAATTGACCTGCATGGAGGAGGATCAGGCATTATAAACGGGTCCAGTTGTGGAAAGGTTTGATTTTCCACCAGTTTTAAAACCCAGCTTATCGACGCGACCTTTAAAACTGTTACATGTTCGGTGTCAACAACCGATCTCCTCATAACCTTCAATAGTTGTATAACAGTAGCAGTACGAGGGGCATTTTAGACTGAGAAATTCTCGTGATTCCGACAGATGGTTTTTGCATATCATAAGTTATTAAACAGTGAATTAAATTTAAATGGGGGCTCTGGTTAAAATAAACAAGGTAAGCGTGTATTAACATGAAGCATTTTATAACAAGATTAAGCTCAGTTTGATGGCTTGTACACAGTGCCACCAACTGGACAGGAAAATTTAACTGGACCATATAGGCCCTTACCAACTACTAATGATTTAGGATGACTGAATTATCTACTTTGGATAATTCAAAACTAGAAAATAATACACGCTATACTACACATAGTAACGTGCTCTGAAAGGACATGAGTCACTAACAGTGATAGGTAGATAGGTACAGAGTTGAGTGGTGATGGCTGTTATGTGTTCATCCTATAGACAATACTTCAATGCCAACTAAAGTGGCAAGATCTGCAGTATTTGGCAGAAGAGGTCTCTATAATCTGTATAATCTTTATAATGTAAAACTGTATACATCTGCAAGAGTGACCAAAACACAAATGCAGGCCATATATTTTTTCTCATAATATTGCTGAAGCAATTCAGTGAATTCCTTGACGTGAACAACATGATTTTCCAGCTCACCCAAGTGGTTTGAGTGTAGCTGGGCCATCATTATTATTAATCACACTAATAATGGCCCAGCTATCCGAGTGGTTTGGGTGTAGCTGGGCCGTGCGATTAAAAATCCAAACGTGGGGTTTCAGGTGTACAGTCTAAATCTCTATCGAAGAAAAGCAGGTTGACGTCAACTTTGAAATGGGTAAAAATGTGTAAATGCTGGAAGAGTATCAGGATGCATGATTCCCCCAAGTTTCATCAAAATTGGAGTGATGGTGTCTGACACACAAAGGGATGATAGACAAACATACGTTCATAATGCAGCTTGATGTGGAGAAATCTTTGGTGCATGAAATCTACGTCTTGAGGAAACACCGACAAAAGCACATCTTACTGATAAATTGAAAACTCAGTGTGTTTTCCAAGCAATTTTTAATGCATTACAGTCACTGGAATGGGTCTTTACTCTAAAATACCTCAGTAATAGCAAAAGCAACTTCCAACATATGGAATGTCTTGCGCAGCACAAGTGGTAACAGATACCATGAAATCCACCTTATCGATGTTGCACCTGCCACCCGCCTTGATCAGTTGAATTGCTCCCTTTTATTAAGAGCTATTATCCACTTCTTGGAAAACAAACTCCATCAGATTGCCTACGCGGTCACAGTTTCAACTTCCCAATCCCTCTTAAGCACAGGAGAGACTAAACCCTATTCTAGTCCACGTATAAAGATTTAAAAAACAGGTGCGTTGATGGCACCGTGACATGCCAGCGGAGTTGTGTGACAGTGGGCCTCGGAGTGGGCTACGCATTTGACAATTACTTCGGATCCTTACCTGGCCCACTTAACATGGCTTTGATGGTTCCAGACGTCAAGGCATGTTCTCTTTTCACAATGAATTCATGTCCATCTGAAGAGATTAACTTTACATACATGGCATCTGGACCTTCACAGCCACCATATGTTTTCTCTTCACCATCTGCAAGACAATACAAGCTCACTTACTGGAACACACTAGAAGATTTAGAGGCTGACTATAACCCCGACTTGTCAATTATGACTACTGTTTAAAATTGTGGAGAGCCGGTACCTGTCTGTGCAAAATAGGGCAGGTCACCATGGACAGTGGCGGGCACATGTTATGTTGTAGTGTACCGAGGTGTAGGGCTAGAATTGCTCACCTCCTCAATCATATTCTAACATATTTGATTTTTGCAACTGGTGTACTTGTCCATGACCGTAATCCATGCAAGTCATCTGATAAATATGTCGCGCGTGGGTCTTTCCCCTGACGATTAGCACTTTAATCTTCAAGTATGTTAAGTATGCTGAACTGCTTGACACAAATTTCCTTTATCACGAACAGTTCAAACTGCTGGCAAACTTGAAATGTGGCTGGAGCCATTAGGCACCAGTTCACACGTCCCTGCCCTGCCGTATCTGAATCCACAGTTTTGGCTGAACAATCTGACTGCAGGGGCTGAAAGGCTGACTAGCGGGGAAAGCAGTTACTCACCCATTCTGTCCCGGAATTCTGTTGATCCTGAAAACGAGAGTAATCACAGACACTCTTAGGTCACTCGTCCTCCACTCATATTGACAGGAATCATAAACGTACAAACTGGACAAGTGTTAAACGTTAGGAAAAAAAACAACAACACACTGAGTTACCGGAGATGTTAACAATCTGAACACTGCGACCAAAACGCGAGGCCTAATAAATTAGCTCGGCGTGCCGGGGAGAGCAACTTTGACATTTCAACAGGCTAATTACATGCGCTAATTAACAACCTAATGAGCGACTAGTCGTGAGTGCTGTCAGTGCCCATAACGTATTTAAGAGCCCACACCCCGGCTCACACGTCAGCGGTGGCTCGGTTGCCTTGCGTTAGTTAAAACTCTCATGTTAGCCAGCTAACGACGGCGTTAGCTAGCGCCTAGCTAGCGAGGCTAACGACTCATCCCTCCCTCCCCCCCGTATCTGCCGATCCGCCTTGGAAACCGGCTCACACACAGCCAGCCGCTCGGGAGGATAAGCACGGCGTGGCGGGCGAAAACGGCGAGGCGCCGCGTTTCTGTCTCACCGCACTTACGACGAATGTGGAACGATCTTGCGCTTCAGCCACCGACACCCGGAACCAGTTCCTAGAAACAGCCGCGTGCGCTGGGGAATCTCCTCCGTGCGGACCCAACTGACCCGAAATAAACGTTCCGCCCCGCGCCCCGCGCGCGCGCCCGTGTGCTCCGCGTGTCCGAGACTTACCTCGATAATAACGAACTGTGTAATTAATCCGCCGCGCGCGGTCGGGACAGCTTCAGCGCACGTTCGACACATCGAAAGCTGTTTTGAAGTCCTGGTCACTATATCGTCAGAGATTGGCATGAAACTGAGATCGCGATTAGGCGTTCATTTCTGTTAACCCCCCCCCCCCCAGCTGTGGGTAATCTAAGACCCGGCCTGTGCGACTCGGAAAGACACGTCAGGAAATGCTGATTGTACGTCACGGTTTTGATGGTGCATGTACGATTGGCATCAGAGACATGTGCGTCCTGCATGTCCTGCACATCATGCATGTCCTGCACGTCCTGCATGTCCTGCATGTCCTGCACACCCTGCCGTGAGTGTGCAAATTCCGGGCTACGCTGTAAGAACAAACACAACTTACATCTTCCACATTTTTCATTACTTATTCAGCGTAAATGTAATACTTTAATTCCGTTTACAGGACCAGTGAAATCATCCAAAATAAATAAAAAAACTTGTAACACAGTGAAGCTAACTTTTTCTTCCCCTTAGACTTTTTAAATCAAGTCAAACGAACCAGGGTATGATTAGTGCTTGTATGTTAAAGGGTACAACCCATTTTGGATGATCACTCTAATAATGCTGCAGCGAATTCGGGGGGGGGGGGGCAACGCAACCGCAGGAACTGCCGCGGCCGGGACGCGAACCCGTATCGCCCGCACCGCAGGAGGCATCGCTAACCGCTCGACTAAAGGGTCAGACCCGCCAGCTAGCGGCCAGCGTGTCTTCTTATCCATGCACGTTACAATACTCAGTGTTTATAAGGAAAGGGACTAAGATAACGGACAATTAGTAAGCAAACGCTGCAAATACTGGGATGCACTGTCTACTACTACTTCTACTACTACTTTCGGCTGCTCCCGTTAGGGGGCGCCACAGCGGATCATCCGTTTCCATCTCTTCCTGTCTTCTGCGTCTTCCTCTGTCACATCAGCCACCTGCATGTCCTCCCTCACCACATCCTCTCCTCCTCTTCCCTGTCAGCTCCATATTCAGCATCCTTCTCCCAATATACCCAGCATCTCTCCTCCACACATGTCCAAACCATCTCAATCTTGCCTCTCTTGCTTTGTCTCCACACCGTCCAACCTGAGCTGTCCCTCTAACATACTCGTTCCTAATCCTGTCCTTCTTCATCACTCCCAGTGAAAATCTTATCATCTTCATCTCTGCCACCTCCAGCTCCACCCCCTGTCTTTTCATCAGTGTCACTGTCTCCAAACCATACAACATAGCTGGTCTCACAACCATCTTGTCCTGGGATGCACTGTGATTTGTGTTATTTAATCCTTCCGACGCATTTATTGGCCGCATGACATTGTAATCTTAAAAAGGTAAGCATATATTTATAGTTGGTCTGTCTTACGTCCCATCTCGGGTCGCGGGGCCGCTGGACTCCACGGCTGCGGGGATTTGCGCAAAGACAACTTCCCAAATGTTACGCCCTGGGCGCACAGCCGTTATAGCAGTTCTCCGCCTGCAGGAGGCGCCCGCGTGTCAGCTTTCTCCTCGGCGGCCGTTTCGCCCTGGTTGTGATGAACGGGAACAGCTGCTGATTGGACACGACAGGGCCCTTCTGCTGACCCACACTGGGGTTTAAAGGGGGAGAGAGACAGGTGAGGGGGGTAAAGATTAAACAAGTTGCGGTGGCGCACGTTATCCAAAATATCCAGCCGGTGAGAGGAACTTAAAATATTTCCTTCGCCCCAGCACATGTTTATACGGACAGAACAACACGCGTATTTACTTGTGTCCTTAGTGTCATAACAACCTCCCCCAGTCTTCTCTCCATGCACACTTGGATTAAAAACACCACGCGAGACGCAGATGTTTGAGCTTCGGATGAGACTGATGATTGGTGCAAGCAAGCTGTGAACTGCTGGAGACGAAACGAGGCGCTCGGTCGCCTCTGGACCAGAGTAGTTTGTGACAGGCCTGTGGTGTTTTTCTTGTGTGGTTGTTACACCAACAAATCATTTAAGGTCATGACGTCTCATCTAACTGAAACGGGGGTGCCTTGTCCAAGACCAGACAGTGGAGCGGTGACGGCGGAGCGTCAAAAGTCGCGGTTACAATGTGACTTTGCTTGGGACCTGGCCGGACTTCTTTTATACCGGGAAAGTGATGACTGCTGAAATCTGAGGCCCCCGAATGGAGACGGGGTTATCTGAGCTGCGACTCTCACTCGGAGTACCACGCATACCTTTACGCTGGGCCGTTTAGCCCCGCGGTCCTAACTGGGGCCACATTGCTACTCGCCGACCACTCCAAAGAATTCTACGCCATCTTTCTTTTCGTCTTTATCTTTGCATCTCGGCTGACGTTTAAATGACGGACGGCTCCTCGTCGCCGAGCATGTCCGAGGCGTCACGTTCCACCGGAGGTATAACGGAAGCAGGTTTTCTACCTAAAATAAAGTTGTGCGGCCGGTATGTCATTGTGTAATTTACCACGCACGCTCCACGTCACCGTCCCAGATATACGCGGCCCCCCTCAGCAAAGCGGGGCCCCACCTGGTATTTGTCTTACTGTAATACTGGGTTTAGCTATGCGGTGACTGTGTGCTCCAGAATGTTCTCGTGCCTTCCTGCCCTCTGACTGTGACTGGGAAGTTACCCTCTCTCTGTCTATCTCGGTCAAACTCCCTTACACACACACACCCACACACACACACACACACACACACATGCACGCACAACCAAAAACAATCACTGACCTTCTAGTCCCACATTACACCATTAGCGCATATGATCAGAGGGGACGGGTGGCAGTGGCAGCTTTGATGCCGCTCTGATATGAGCCACCCCACTGCAGCTGCTCTCAACTCTATTTTGGTGAAGGTACTGTGGGCCCTTATGACAGGCCCGCCTTTGCACACACACACACACACACACACACACACACACACACACACACACACACACACACAGTCATCCATACAGATGCTCAAGTGATATTAGCTGGCCACCTTTTCCAAATACCAGACGCCGCAATTTGCACTGGATTCTCTTTATGCACACACACACACATGCATGCATGCATGCATGCATACAGGCACACACCAGTGCATGCATTAACACACACAGGCACACAAACAAACATATACAAACACCCATGTATACAAAACCTGAGCAAATAAAGTGAATCTTGCACAAAATGACATTTGATAGGCTGTCCGTTGTGACGTCACATATTTACCTGGTCCCATTTTGTATTGTGCAATACAAATACGACTGCTCTCCGGCACGGCATGGGAATGACACTGAACATATGTTTTGATATCAGGACCACGAAAAGGGTTGATTGCACTTTTTTTTTTTTGCGTCGTCCCTTTTGTGTCCTGTTTATATAATGTATGAAAGAGGACCTGTTATTTCTCTGAATCATAATTATTGGTTTAATGTCAAAGACAAGGCTTAGGCCCGTGTGTGATTGTAACGGTACGGTGGACAGGTGGCGTATTCATCACCATCAACAACCTATTTGAATTTTTAGGTCTCAAGAGTTTACTTTACGGTCCACTGGTTGAGAAACACGGTGTTTTTTTTAAATGAAGGGGTGAAATATCACAGAGGTCAATATGTCAACACATCGGCTGGTCCATGAACAGCACAGCGGCCAAGATGGAGGCGACCTGAATGAAACCAGGTCAGAATCTCCGTCATGACAGGGATGGATGGGGGAGGAATGTCTTTGGGCATTTCCTTTGTGGAAAGCGTTGTCACAATGAATTTAAAGGGTGCCGACCCTTTCCCCCTCCAGCACGTGACACAACGCCTGGGTTTTCTCTCCGTGGCCCTGATCCCATGATCCTTTGCTGGAGAAGGAGCGTCGTCTCCCAAGATCATGAGCCGCACGGATCCTCAGCATTCCAGCACCACTTTTATCCGGTTGGATTAAAAGCAACATTCAGCTGGTGGAAAACCGTGACGATGCACCGACGAGTTAAAAACCCTCAGCGGTTTGCAGCAGTTTTCTGGTCCGGGATCAGAATCACGGCTACTGGCCATGCAGGTCTGCACATGCTACATGGAAAGTGACCCCGGGTTCATGGCTCTCTGTGTGCACTTAACAGAACAACAACACCACAACACCACAATCTTCAGATATACACACAAGGACTGACTATATACGGGCGAAACAAGAGGAAGTGCAGCGGAAGGGCATCCGGGTGGTGTTAGTGGTCTATGCCGTTGCCGACCAACACGGGGCTCGCCGGTTCGAATCCCCGTGTTACCTCCGGCTTGGTCGGGCGTCCCTACAGACACAATTGGCCGCGTGTGCGGGTGGGAAGCCGGATGTGGATATGTGTCCTGGTCGCTGCACTAGCGCCTCCTCTGGTCAGTTGGGGCACCTGTTCAAGGGGGGGGGGATAGCGTGATCCTCCCACGTGCTACGTCCCCCCAACCTGGTGAAACTCCTCACTGTCAGGTGAAAAGAAGCGGCTGGCGACTCCACATGTATGGGAGGAGGCATGTGGTAGTCTGCAGGCCTCCCCGGATCGGCAGAGGGGGGTGGAGCAGAGACCGGGACGGCTCGGAAGAGTGGGGTAACTGGCCAAGTACAACTGGGGAGAAGAAGGAGGTTAAATAAATAAACAAACAAACAAACAAGGATTGACTTATACAAGTGAAATGAGAGGTGATACGGTGCAACGGTGCAGAGACTAGTACATCAGAGATGCTGAACTAGCTGTCAGCAGGCCACTTTCTCTTTCTCAGGATGTTACTTGGGCGAGGCAGCCTGCTGAGCAAGGACACCCATGACTGCTGTGTCGAGGCGCGAACGAAGCGGGTCGTCTCAACCGCTGGCAAACTCTGATTTTTACTCGAGATAAACTGCTTGGAAGTCAAACCTCAAGTGTCTTGAAGCGTGGCAGCGCACAAAGGTTGCCACCACGACAACACAACACAACACAACACATCAGCCCGCCTCGCCGAGTGATAATTTGAACAGTGACACGCGCAACACACACATCTGTCAAACGGGATTGTGCTGTTGTCAACTCATTCAATTAGCTTGTGGCCAGATTGCCGTATTATTATGGGCCGAGACCAGCTATTGCTCGTGGTGCAAATTGATAAGGGGCACCTCTGCGTGCCCTGATTAGTGTGTGGAAAGGGGAAACTTGTTAACAATGCAAACACGCTCCCCCGTGGCATGACTTGACAAATGACGTTTGCTCCCATGTTTGTCGGCCTGTTTTGTTGCACCTCTTTTTCCCCCCCGTTTACATTTCTTCACGTTCAATCGCTGAGACAAATTGTTTTCCCGAATGTTTTGTGTATCGCTGCTGCAAAAATTGCATAAAGAAACAAAACACCATGAATTACCCATGCAAAACCCATTAGCAGTGAATGAATGGTAACAATATGGAACATTCATTCATTATCCAAACTGCTTATCCTCACTCGGGGTTGCAGGGATGCTGAAGCCTATCCCCACAGTCACTGGGCGGCAGGCGGGGAGACACCCCGGACAGGCTGCCAGACCCTCATAGGGCCAGTACAGAACAATAATAATTCAATCCCTATACAAGCATTAGGACAATGTGGTTTGCTGACAATCTGATTACAGGCTGAGGATGAGGCGCGAGAAGTAAGACAACACTGAAGGGCCGCATACTCGGTCTGCATTGTCCCGTCTACAAAACGAAATATTAAGTTTGATTTCTACGCTCATTCTTCATGGATGGAGACAGGGTCACACATCACATGTCAGACAGTATGACAGCTGTTTACCTTCTATAGTTGGCGGTAATACACGAAAGCCATTCTTTCTTAAACCATGATGACTCGCCATAACATGCCATCTTTCACTTCCAGTATGGGAAGATGGCGGCGCGAATTGACGTTTGCAGCGGCCTCACCCAGTACCGTTCATGCAGTGTCTTTATCCACGTCTGTGTCTAAGTTTGTCTTCGTTTGATGGCTGGGAGAGCTGGCAGTGGATTGGCAGGGAGAGCTTGGTCTGCTGCACCCCGTGGGACCAGGGACCGAGGCCCGGCCCAGAGCCGCGCCCGACGAAGTAACACCGAGGGGAGGTCTGACAGGATGTGGAAGCAGGGCAGGCTAAGCTAACTGCTAGCCCATGCACACCGGCAGTTCCGATAAAACTGAGGGTGATGTGGTGGCGGCCTCGCCCAGCGTTGACTGTGTTTTTGGTGTCTTTGTGTGGAGTGCGGGGAGGGGGGGTGTCAGGGGTTTCTGGCTGGGAGAGCTAGCATTGGATCAGCTGGGGGGAGCCTGGTCTAATGCAGCCACTGGGCCCGGGGACCATGGCCCTGTCTGGAGCTGCGTCCGAAGAGGAAACACCGAGAATGGTCTGACAGGATGTGGAAGCAGGGCAGGCTAAGCTAACTGCTAGCCCATGCAGACCGGCAGTTCCGATAAAACTGAGGGCGGTCTGGTGGCGGCCTCGCCCAGCGTTGACTGTATTTTTCGGTGTTGTTGTGTGGAGTGCGGAGGGGGGGGGTATCGGGGGTGTCTGGCTAGGGAGAGCTAGCATTGGATCAGCTGGGGGGAGCCTGGTCTACTGCAGCCGCTGGGCCCGGGGACCATGGCCCTGTCTGGAGCTGCGTCCGAAGAGGAAACACCGAGAACGGTCTGACAGGATGTGGAAGCGGGGCAGGCTAAGCTAACTGCTAGCCCATGCAGACCGGCGGTTCCGACAGTCATCGGTTGGTGTTCATTCTCCTGGACAGTGATTTTTGTTGTTGTTGTTTAGTTTGGATATATGTGTTAGTTTGGATATGTGTGTTCTTGTAGTTTTTGCATATGTGTTTTTGCCTTTGTGTTGCACTGCTGTGAGCTGGGGGAAACAACAAATAAAGTGTTCCCGAGGCCTGATAAGAAACCCCAGTGTTAAAGCCCTCGCCGTAAGTTACCCAAACATGAAAAATCTCATGATCTGAAATGACGCTGTACACGTGGCTCGTGTTGCGCACCAAAGACAGCAGACATTTCCTACACGGGTGGCCACCGAAATAACGACAAAACCACGATATGGCGCAGGTGTCTGAACTATCATGCGCAGATAACAGTTTATGTTGGTTGGCAGAAGGATAGGCACGTGACATAACAACCGGGATTCGTTTGTGTAAATGTTGCACTGCCGTTGAAGCGATGCTAAGCTAAGCTAAGCTAAGCTATGCCAGGCATGGAAAGCGGATCTCCTTAATACTGATGTCTTAGCAGCAGTTTTGGAAAAACGACGGGCGCTGATATCCCCTCCCTGCTTGCGAGCCTCGGTCCAATTTTAGAAGGCCCCGCCAGGCCGCATCGTTGGCTGGGCGGCGGAGGCCTTGCTCTCGGGGAGGCGAGTTAAATATACACACTTGCTTTCATCTTGTTGGATTTACGCCAGACTTGGGATGCCTATACCAAAAGCAATCCTCACAAGAGGTGTGGGCGGCAAAATACCCTCAGCCGATTAATTCATCGAGTGAATCCAAAATTCATCAGCCCCCAGCGTGATCACAGCGGCCCGTCCATGTCGGCGATGAGGTTGCGTGCACTCTCCGGGCCCTGACAGATTGTGCTGCGTCAACCCAAACTCGCAATGCGTTGTCAGAACCGAGCTGATGTGTTTCTTCCCCCCCCCCACGCTTCTACAGGTGCCGCGTCCAACACTTGGGGTTTGTTGTGAAACACGAGCGTGTGTTTCTGGAGCCAGCTTTTAAGCGGGTAACCCAACTTGGACTCATCCGCTGTAGGTTAATTCACCTTTTGGCCGGCACAAGATGGAGCAGTTGTGGCGTCCAGAGAACCCATACGACTTGGCTGGTACTGCAACGGGGGGGGGGGGGGGCGATAAATTTGTGGGCGCTTTTAGCAGCTCAAGCCTCCGCGTGACCAAGGTTACATCTAGGCGAAAATAAAACGACGCGTCTGAGTCAGGTTTGCACCCGTCGTTGCTGCTCTAACGTAGACTGAATTCACCGAGGGACTCGACGTATGTCCGTGTCTACGCATGCATGTGCATGTGTGTGTGTGCGAGTATACGTTTGCATGTTTTCACTGCGTACGTGTGTAGGGTTTCACCCCCAGTTTGGGTTTTGTCACTTCCAGCTGGCAAATCTACTGAACACAAACAGGTTGATGGTCAACTCTCTACCTTTAATAGGGGCCAACCCTCCAAAATACAACCGAGGTGTCCGGATCATAGTTGTCATTACATCTGGTCCAAACTACTGAATGCTCTCTATAAAGGTATCATACACTTATAAGGCTTTGGTTTATATTTGTCCTAGACTGCTTATGCGAGTGAATCTTGTCCGGCGTTCTGCGCTAAATCAGAATAGTAACAGAGATATTCTATACTATTACTGACATGTGCTGCCTCACAAGAGGGTTTTTTAAGAGCGAGGGTTATGCACCCACCACGGCGTTCCTCCTGCACACAAATATTGTGAGTGGGGGTTTGCCATCATCGCCGGGGCCCAGTCTTGACACACGATGGTGTGTTTAAAGCCTCCAACCTCAAAACAAACAAGCAGAGAAGCAAGCAAGCAAACACACATGCAAATGAATGTGTAGACAAGGATTTCCCTGTATATGCACAACTCTTGCGGGGGAAGAAAAAACACAATTTAAAAAGGGGGATTTGAGAAATCCTCTCTGGCCATTTAATGTACAATACTATGAGAAATTCCGGCGAAAAATTGCAAGCATCGACAGGGGATATTGAATTAAGCAATCTCCCTGCTGTTACAGGGTCTGCTGCTTTTGGGTCAGAGGTCACAGCAAGTGGACGACACGTTGTCGCTGATAACAGGCGGGTGCCACTGCCGGTGTAATGGGACACTAATCCGGGCCTGGTCAGCGATGGAAACCATACGAACTGACCAGGAGAAAGGCCGGAGCACCCTCCCACCCTCCCACTGCTAATGCGAGACCCTGCCCAAGATACTTTGATTTCACGCCTGGCTTTTTTCCCCCCGGATCTCATTAAATGAAAGGTCACCGCGACGCCGTGGCGAATGGGCATGATGACTGAACACCAAGCTACACGTGACGGATGCATGTGCGATCTACTGGATAGCAAACACGTTTGGTTTCGTCACCTTATTTATTTATTTATTTATTTTTAACCTTTGACATTGCACTTTTGGTTTGGCTGTTTAAACCTGCAGTGCGGGACTTTTGTCTCCCCCTACTGGCAGTGAGAGTAATTACATAAACAGTGTCGACGCGTGCTTATTACATTACATTACATTACATTACAGTCATTTAGCCGATGCTTTTATCCAAAGCGACTTACAATAAGTGCATCATGTAACGTACTAGGAAATCAGGTGAACTACTAGTCACCAGAGGTCATAAGTGCATCTAAACAAGCATCTAAGAGCAAAACCAGTGCTAAAGTAAAAGTGCAAGAAAGAGATTTTTTAAAAAAAAAATGAGTGACTACAATCAGTGCTAAGAACAAGTAACAGGGTAGTAGTTCTTAAAGAGGTGAGTTTTCAACCTGTGCCGAAAGATGGGCAGCGACTCTGCTGTCCTGACATCAGTGGGGAGTTCATTCCACCACTGTGGGGCCAGGACAGAACCGAGCCGTGACCGGGTCGATCGGCAGCAGGGGCCTCTGAGCGACGGGGCAACCAGGCGTCCCGAGGTAGCAGAGCGAAGTGGTCGGGTGGGGGTGTAGGGCTTGACCATGGCCTGGAGATAAGAAGGAGCTGTTCCTTTCACTGCCCTGTAGGCTAACACCAGAGTCTTATGACGTATGCCTTATGTCTTATGACGGCTTATGCCATATGCCTACAGGTGAGCTCGCCCCCATCTCCCCCGCCCCCAGGAGCGCTCTCTTGAAATCTTTCCGTGTAAATAAGGGCAGCGGGGGGGGGGGTGTTCAGCGATGGAGTCGTCAGATGAGGTAATTTTCCATGCCAGAAATGTAGCATATTTTCCATCACAGAAAAGTGTACTTCAAGCAAAACAGTGTTTTTAGAAGGTTGTTATTGTAGCACCCCTGTACTGTTGGGAGTTCTGATTAGCGGAGTCAGTCTATCATTCCCCTGCTCTCTGCCAATCGCGGGAATGAATGTTATGTGCCTGTGGTTGGTGGGGCGGGGGCTGGCCTGCTGGTTACGGTTTGGTTTTGTGGCGTTCGGTTTTTGAGGGAGACATTGTTGTACCTCCTCTCGATGCAGTTTTGAATGGTTTAATAAACCCAAAGAAACTCTTGTCTCTGACTCATAACTGACACGTTACACTGGTGTCAGAAGTGGGATCGTTTGCCGAGTGACAACATCCTTGTCGGGAGCTAGCCTAGCATTAGTGTCAGTGAGTTGGCTGGCTAGCAAGCTGTTTGTAACGAATTGCTACGGCGGGACGGGAGTGAAGAAGGAGGAGAGGGTAGAAAGGAGGAAGGAACATGGCCAGGGAGCTCAGGAGAGCTTCATGTGAGGTAAAGAATCGCCTGAGGGAGTCTGTGGTGAGGATGGCTGCCGACGCGGGCATGACTCCCTCATCGGCGTTTTGCGCCGTTTCTTCTTCCACCGGATGTGGAACACAAGTCGAAGCTCGGGATGCAAACAAACATGGTGGCACCCATCACCCAGTAGCTGTCACAGCAGTGGAACCACTCGGTAGGGCAGTCTGGGAGGCATTCCATGCCCAATTTGAACTTTTAGCCCAGGCAGAGGGGTGCTTGATGGAGACTAAAGCACTAAAGCTGGCTTTGTGCCTCATGGACGATGCGCCGTCCTGTCTGCTACTGCTTAGCTCAGAGAGCAGACGTAGTTATGAGGCTTTAGTGAGGGCCCTGCAGAGGCAGTTTGGACAGTGTTTACAGCCTGAGCTCCTGAGTAATCGATGCTGAGAATCTGGGGTGCCACTGTGGATGTTAGCCAACAACATAAAGAGGCCTGACGCGGCATGCATATGCACAAATGCCCCAGGAGGTACAGAGTGAGCTGGCATGGGACCAGTTAATCAGAGCCCTCTTCCCCACTGACATACTACGTGTCCAGGTACAGCTGCAGCATCTATAGTCTTTGCAGGCGGCGGCCTTGGAGATAGCTGTGGAGAGTGAGTGTGCGGGGTGTGGCTGCTGGGAACTGTCACAAGGAGAGCCCACCTGCTGTGAGGGATGCAGTAGAGTGCTCCGTGGAGGGAGAGAGGCAAGCACTGTTGGCTGAAGTGACTGAACTGATAAGGGCTGTATGGCTACAGACAGCACGCTGGCCAAACCCACGCCCCAGGGTCTGTTAGGGGTGTGTTCAGCCAGGGCATTTGGTCAGGGAGGGCCCCAAGTCACCAAGGGCTCAGGGAAACAGGTATGGTTCCCACATAGAGGTGGATACGTGGACCCCGGCCCAGACCCCAACCCTGTTTTCTCAAGCTGCACTATCGACAGGAGGGGCCCAACAGCACAGTCTGGGGAGCCAGGCTCCACTCCCCCCAGAAGCAGATGATAACACATGTCTGGAGCCTGTCATCGCGGTGGGGTGTACTTGTGTTGGAGACTCTTGTTATGCCCCTGTCACAGTGGAGGGGGTGTCCTGCTCTGCTCTAGTGGACACAGGGTCGACCGTGACCTTGGTGAGGCCAGATGTGGTACTGGGCTGGGCTCAGCTTGAGCCCACCACTGTGCAACTGCGCATGGTCATGGGCGAGCTAGCACCTTCGAAAGGCAAAGGCATGTTAACTATGACTGCAGGGGGTAGAGTTGGTGTGTCACCCGGTGTGGATAGCTGTGGTGCAGGATCCATGTATCCTGGGTTTGGATTTGTTGAGGGCAATGGGTTGCCAGCTGGACCTAGAAGGAGGCACAGTGAACTTCAAAGGGGGGCCTGTTGTCACTATGGCCCCTGTTGACATCCCTACTATGCCTCCTATTAGACTTTTCACACCAGCCGCTAGTGCAGTGGAGACTGTTTTCAGTGACACCCCCCCCCCCCCGTCTCATTCTCCTGTGACATCCACCCGGGGTGAGCCCCATGCCATCACCCCCAGCATGAGCCACTCAGCTCCAGCCCCATCCCTGAGGGCCCAGACGGGGTAAGAGGGGGCGCTGTCTGCAGTAAGGGAGGTATGGAGGAAGAATTGTGGCAGCCTAGATCCCCCCCCCCCCCCAGCAGCAGGAGCAGCTGTGACAGCTGCTACTGGAGTTCCAGAGCAGTTTTGCCATGAGTGAGGAGGAGGTGGGGAGGACTCACCTTGTACAGCACGAGATCAATACGGGAAATGCACGGCCTATCAAGTGTTGCCCCCACCGCCTCCCTCTGGCTTGTCAGCAGGCTTGTGATGAAGCTGTGTTCACCATGCTGCAGGCAGACATGATTGAGCCTCCTGACAGCCCATGGGCAGCAACAGTCATCACTGTCCCCAAGAAGAGAGGCAGCTGGTGGCTCTGCTAAGACTACAGGCCAGTGAACGGGGTAACCAAGAAAGATTCATACCCCTTGCCTTGCATCGACAAGTCCCTGGACGTGGTCTCGGTGTCCTTCTGGTTCTCCTCTTTGGACCTCCACAGTGGGTATTACCAGGTACCTCTAGCTCCAGAGGCCAGACCCAAGACAGCCTTCTGTACCAGGCAGGGGGTTGTGGTAGTTCAAGGTCCTCAGCTTTGGACTTTTTAATGCCCCTGCTACCTTCGTGAGGTTGATGGACAAGGTGCTGGCTGGTATTCCCTGACAGTAATGCCTGGTTTACCTTGACAGCATCCTGGTGCATGGCAGTCCTTCGAGGGTGCCCTGGGATCCCTTCAGCTGGTGCTGGAAAGGATCAGAACAGCTGGCCCAAAGCTGCACCCCGAAAAGTGCCACTTTATGCAGAAAGAGGTATCCTTTTTGGGACACAAGGTGGGGGGGAAGGGCATCAGCACCATGGAGGAGAAGGTGCAGGCTGTTGCAGGTTGGCCCACCCCCACCAACCAGAAACAGCTACAGAGCTTCTTAGGCCTGGCCTCGTACTACAGGAGGTTTGTACGGGGTTTCTCATGCACGGCTGCACCCGTTTCAGCTGCTACAGAAAGATAGAGACTTTGTGTGGACTGGGCAATGTCAGGTGTGTTCAGCAGCCTTGAGTGTGCCCTGAGTGAGGCCCTGGTGCTTACTCAAGCCGACCCCACCTTGCCCTCCATCCTGGACACAGATGCTAGTGGTGTGACCTCCTTGAGAGAGTAGCCACACATCTCCCAGGTGTGATGTTTGACATACTATCCTCCAGGAGTCCACCATGTCCTACTGCTGCAAGGACCAGTACACAACCATGGTGGTGCACATGTCAAAACTGTCAGGAGATGTCAACAGAAATTGAGAAAAAGTCCTGCCAACAGAGACCAGAATATTGTATCAGCAGGACAGCTCATATGGAACACTGCTGCTTGGAGGAGGGCATTCTACAACTGGCGAGGCAGTTCAGACATGACTACCTGGGATAAGATGACCTGCAAGACCCTGGGCAATACAATGGAGAATACAGACATGCAGCATACAGTTTGTTTTGTGACAGCATGGTCAACTGAGGGCTGGTCACCGAGTTGTCATCCTATTGGCTCCCTGTTAAGTACCCTATTGACTTCAAGATCCTGCTTCTCACCTTTAAGGCCCTTAATAACCTAGCTCCTTCATATCTTTCCAAACTCCTTCATATCCACACGCCCTCCCGCACTCTCAGATCTTCTGCTCTCCAGCTCACTACACCATTGGCCCGCTTGAGTACAATGAGGACTAGAGCCTTCAGTCATCTTGCCCCCCGTTTATGGAACTCTCTCCCACAAAACATTTGCAACATTGACTCTCTTTGTTGTGTTAACTTTTTATTGTCTACCCTGCTTTGTTTTGACTTTATGCTGTCTGATACAGTGCTGCTTGTTTTTTTAGCTGTGTTTTGTAAGGTGTCCTTGAGTGCTCTGAAAGTCGCCCACAAATAAAATGTATTATGATTATTATTATTCCAAGCTGTTGTGTGTGGCATATACGGGAAACATATCTAGATCCTAATGCCAACTATACAGGCTTCATCCCTGGCCTGCTGTAATACATTTTCAACCATAGTGTTGTCATGTTTTCTTTCAATTCAAATTTCAAATAAAAAACATCAATAGCTCAGTCCAGGTAGTGTAGCGGTCTATTCCGTTGCCTACCAACATGGGCAATGCCGGTTCGAATCCCCGTATTACCTCCGGCTTGGTCGGGCATCCCGACAGACACAACTGGCCGTGTCTGCGGGGGGGGGGAAGCTGGATGTGGGTATGTGTCCAGGTCGCTGCACTCATGCCTCCTCTGGTCGGTCAGGGCGCCTGTTCGAGGGGGGGAGGGGGAACTGGGGGGAATAGCGGGATCCTCCCAAGTGCTATGTCCCCCTGGCGAAACTCCTCACTGTCAGGTGAAAAGAAGCGGCTGGCAACTCCACATGTATCGGAGGAGACATGTCTGCATTTTCAGCTTCCGTACGAGTGAGCGATGCAAACATCCATCCATTATCCAAACCGCTTATCCTGCTCTCAGGGTTGCGGGGATGCTGGAGCCTATCCCAGCAGTCATTGGGCGACATGCAGGGAGACACCCTGGACAGGCTGCCAGGCCATCACAGGGCAATTATTGGTCTTAATATTATTAATTATCAATATTGGTCAATATGAAAGGAACCAAACCAATACAGCGTAAGCTATAGTCCGGACTTCTGTGAACTTTGGTCCGAACGTGATGCAAACAACAGTAAGAAATAGAGTGGCTGGCTAGCTAGTTCATCTGCGTTTCCCCAGAAGGTATTGCAACTAGAGGGGGTCAGCCCATGTTCCGATCGTGGGACGACAGTGTGAGAATGAACTGTGACTTGGGGTAGAAAATATTGAACTGGGATTTGAATTCAGTGAACTGTGACTTTGGGGAGGGAGTATTGAACTGGGACTTGAACGGAAGGGAGGGGAGTCAGATTCTGTGGGGGAGTTGGAAAATTCCATATACACTGGTTGTGCCACGCCGTGCTTTGCCCTGCTCGTTGCAGGCATTGGAGGCGGATGCTCAGACAGGCAATGGGCACGATGTACAAAAACTGTGGTGAAGCAATTGTTATTATCCATTCTTTCTTTTTGTTTGTTTGTTATTTAAAGTTATTTATCTTATAAGTAGGCCACCGACTGTGAGATAGTAGTCTGTTATTTATTCTGGGGAATTAGGCTGATTAAGGGGAATGGAGGAGTATGGGAGATACTACTAGATATCTCCTAGCACCAGGTCAGCAGATGTTTTGCATGCACGTGTGTCATGGGATTTATGATCACTTGTGTATAGACTGATGCACTGATTTTGCTGTAGACGCTTGGCTTCTTTTGAAACAAGTAGTCGTGAATGATTTTGCCTAGTTGCTGTGTTGCAGTGATATACTATGCTCCTGGTTGTGGTCTATCTATGGTAGCTATTTATCTTATATCACACACCCTGCTTAGTTGGGGAGCCCTGCTAGATGATAGTCAGCTTCCCTCACTCAGCCTGACTTTATTGTTCATGAGTGTTGGAGTATTTTATTGTCATTTTTGCTAATACTTGTAATAAAGTGTTGTGTTACTTACTCGCCTCTGTGGTCTGTTGGGGATCGGAAAAAATCTGAGCTCTGTAGCAGAGGCTTTGAGGGCACCTTTTGGTACCACTCTGTAGCCTATGTATTGTTGACATTTCCTCAGCCCTATGTTCCCTCATGAAGTGGGGTTAGGGTTAGGTTAGGGTAAGGGTGAGGGTGAGGGAACACAGACACGCTCCAAACTAGAGGGGTTAAAGGGGATATGACGCCATTGACTGGTGACCAAATGAAACGCACCATTACCTTGAATAAAATGATGATTTCTCTGGGTTTGAAGATTGTTGGAAACATTTTGGATAATGTAAATACACAGCTCAACAAAATATATGACATAGGTCTAGTCATTTTTAGACATTTTAATGCTTTAATCTTACATATTGTGCCTTTTAGTCTACAATTTCTTTATGTAATGGCTTTAGTCCAAAAATCCATTATTACCATAATTTTTAGAAATGACATCATGAGACCTACATGTCATTCTTAAACTTGCCATGTGCAGAGACGGCATGATGACTGTGCTTTTACAAACACAATCCAGGGGATTTCTCTGAGGGATTAAAATAATGTCAATGTCACCCATGAAAATGTCAATTGTACTTAAAAACTGACTTTTGGATATGGATATCTTAAGTTGTATGAGGGCTTCATCTTCATTCATGAACTTGAATCATTACTCATGTCAATATCTATCTATCTAATTGGACTTCTATCCTGGGCGTACATTTCCTTTAAGTCGTCAAAGGACCGGGAAGCTACATAACCAACTAGAGGGGTTGCTGGTGATTTTGTTTGCATGATTTTATTGCTAGATTTGGTTTTGAATAGTTTTTACAAATGCAAACCCTGTCTACCAACCAAACTTCTCTGATATTAAATAACGTAAGAAGCATCTGCAATATCTGAAGTGGATCAAAACTAAAACCGCAGAAATGTGAGTATGAGGGCCAGCGGTGACGGGTGGCGGTAAAACACAGGAATTCAAACGATCCCCAAAGTAAGCAAATTCTGTTTTTACATGGCATAACGTTTTTATTGTTATACACAGAGGTTCATCTCCAAAGACTTTGCACAAATCATTGGGGTAACATAAACCTTGAAATATCAAAAGTCTCCCGCGATTTCTCGTCACCTTGTGAAATACTCAAACAAATACACCGGCCTTTCACACCCCCAAATGGTACATCACAACCAATTAGAATAGATATATATATCTATAGATATAGATATATATATATATATATGTATTTTTAACTGTCAAATTTAACCATATGTGCATCACATTACCAATTACAAACAAGTTAAATTCTTTGTCAAAATACAGGTGTGCAAATTGTTAGAAAAATACCAACTCATACCAGATTTTGAATTGTTCTCTGTAAAAATCCTTACAAATAGTATACAATCTATATATAAATGTTTCCAACATGCAATTGCATTTCAAAAAAAAAAATTATCCCATAGACTGGTTGTTTGGTTCAACCCCTCCAAAGCTAGTCTTCGTCATGCTCACGAAATCGGAGAAAACAAATAAAAGAGCACGTGGCAATGAAAAGGGGTCGAAAAACCATGTTATGTTTTTTTTTTTAATTCATACAGCGGCTAACATCTGTAACCTGGCCAAGGATGGTTCGTCCGTTTGATTTCTCACCAATGAGCACTGTTCGCTGAAGTGAGCCGTCCAACAAGTCCAGCGTTGGCAACATGGAAACATCTGATTGGCTGGGGAAGCGGCCTCTAATGACAACACGCTGCTAACAGCCACTAACGTTCTGCGCTGTGGATGACAACAATTACGTCACCTTCTAAAACGGGGTCGCAGCGACACAAATGTAGCCATTTCAAGCCCTTTATCATCGTGCCTAAAGCTCAAAACCCATATACTGTACCGATCACGTACGCGACGAATAAATATTTTTTTTGTTTTGTTTTAGTGATGATAGTTAATCATATAAATAATAAATCGCTTTCAAATAAAAGAAACTCACGCTGTACCTGCAACAAAGACCAAAAAAAAAGAAAACACTTACGATGAAGAAGCAAGTTAAGAAGCACGATTCAAATGACGGCAGAGTAACCCCGCCCCCTCCTACGTCACAACATTAAGCTACCTGATAAACATCCGAAACGACCAAATAGACCGACTGTTTGGAAAAGCAAGATACAACCAATTATTTTATTTTTTTTACACATGAAGACTACCGATCAGGGCATCTGCAAACAAAAAAACCCCACAACGCTCAATGATGACGTCATCAACGGGGCAATCTTTCCCCCCTCGTAAGCTGTCATGGCGGGTGTAGACTCTAAGGGTTTCAGGGGTTAAATTTAGGTAATGGTTAAGTTCCGGGTTAAGGTTGGGTGGTGGTAAAAGCAGCCCTAGCTGACTTCTTCTTCTTCTTCTCCTTTTGTTTTGCTGTAGCAAATCATCATTGTACACCCAGTATCGAATCCCGCACCGGCCAAGAAAATAACCGGTTACAACTGCATTGATTTTAGTCGTATAGTGTGGTAGCTACCGGAGGAGGACGGTCGTGGTTCAGGTCAGCTTCCTAGAAGCCTTGATTTCACTGAGCATTTTGTCCGACGACGGGCAACACCTCCTGGGTTATATAGCGATTACTTTCAGGCAGCCATTTCCCGTCAAGTCGAGTCAATGTTATTTGTGTAGCCCAATATCACAAATCACAAATGCGCCCCTAGCGGCTTTACAGCAACACAACACCCTGCCCTCGGACCCTCGCACCGGATAAGGAGCAACTCCCTAAAAGCAAAAAAAAAAACTTAAAACAGGGAGGAAAAAATAAGAGGAAACCTCCGGGGGAGCAACAGAGGAGGAATCTCGCTACCAAGACGGACAATCATGTCAATCATAAATATCAGTGTATCGCCATTTTACTTTACCTCGCCTGGCCGCCCTTCTTCTTCTTCTTCTTCTGACCGTCTTTTTAGCGACGGTTTACAAATGAACGCGCGTGTCTTGTTGCTACGCTAAAAAAAATGTCTTGTTGCTACGCTAAAAAAAAGTGCCTCTGTTGACTTTGCGACAGTTGACGTAAAACTTTGGGGGTTAAGGTCAAGTCGCGGTTACTGGGCGTTCTCATCGTGTCAAACAAGGAGCTTTGCCGGGCATCTTCGTCTAACCACGCCGTCTCCATCAGAATACGCCCTCCAGCAACGATCACCGTCTTCTTCTTCTTCTTCTTCTTCTTCTTCTTCTTCTTCTTCGAGGGTCGAGCAAAGAAAACGCCCCCATTCGTGGCGTTCAGAGACTTCAGAAATCAACCCACGTGGTCGTTTGCAAAGGATGAACCAGCTTCAAATTAAGACAAGGATGTCATCTCTAAGGAGGTGTCTTTCCCTCCTTCTTCCTCATCTGTTTTTTTTGTGTTTTTTTGTTGTTGTTGAGGTAAACAGTAGTACTGTTAAAGACTTTTAAAGGCATCTCCCAACTCTTTGCGCACACATACCCCCGTGGCCTCAACCTGAATAAATTCAGTACCAAGACTCCCTCACTCCACCCCTTACAAAGCATGCAAGCGAAGTCGGGCCTCACCGAAGCGGGGGGGTGGGGGGGGCGGCGGGGGGGTGCGAACTGCTAAAATTGCCCTTCACAGCTTAGTAGTATACTTTAACATCGGAAGTAGAGAGGAGCATGAGAGGAAGTCGTCGATGAAATCTCATGCAAAACAGTCTCGACGCATGCTGCGATACAGTCACACAAGTTTCCTTTGAGTTCATAAATAACATGTTCAATAAGACGATCCTCACTGCACACTGACAGAGCCAGCTGGCTCTCAGAGGATGAGCTTTTCTCCCCAGGAAGTCACCGCGCCAGCTATAAATCAACGCTCTCTCTCTCCAACCAAATTATGATCTTTTCTGTGGCACGTTAAAAAAAATATAATAAAATAAATCCAACATATAGAATTCTTTTTTTTTTTTACAATGGTACAATGAACCCCCCCTTCTTTTTTTTGGCAAAATATAGTATAATCCTTTTAAAAAAATAAAACATATTGCACTTTTCATAAAACGAGCATGTAATTCTTAAATTACAACCACTTTTTGTTTTTTTAGAAATTAAATATACGGACTATTATTTGTCAAAACAAAAGGAGAAAAGCTAATTTAGTGATAGTGAGTGTGCTATAGTCTTCCTTTTAAACTACAACTCCTACGACTGCAGGTAACCAACATTCAACAACCAACAAGGAACAAAAAAAAACAACAAAAAATAAACAAACAAACTCTACAAGAAACCAAACAAATAAACAAAACAAAACGCTATTAAATCTGCACCATGCACCGGGAGCGTTTCAAAGCAGTGTGTCCTGTCTTACAGTAGGTGGCGCTAAAGAAAGCTGCGGTAATGATTGACAAACAGAGCGTAAGACTGGCTTAGTGACCGCGCAAGCGCCGACTGCCGGCGACGGCCGTATCCAGTTCCCTGTTACGACAGTGGCGTAAATCCGCCGGGGGGAGGGGGAGGGGGCTCAGAACTCGAGAGCGCGCTCCCGCCGCGACAGTTCTCCAGCCGCCGCGCTCCCCCCCACCCCCACCCCCTCCCCCTCCCCCCCATCAAAACGTCAGGGGGCAAAATAGAAAGGCAGCTGTTCGCTCCCGTCATCTAAAAGTGCATCTCCACACTCTTCCAGCAAAGCCGGCCGGCCCCCCCCGCCCCCGCCGAGACGGAGGGAGCGGCGCTGCTTCGCTCAGCACACGGTGAGGGGGCTTCAATCGCTTCCGGTTGTCTTATCTGACATCGTTGTACGTATGGTTTTTTTTTTTTAATCTTTTTTTTTTAATTTTTTTTTCTCACTAGACACAAAAAAAGTTCGCTTCGGCTCTCATGGGTGCCGAAGGAGCGCTAAAACATGACGGGACTCGGCTGAGGAAGGCCCGTGAACAGGGTGGTGGTGGTGGTGGTGGTGGAGGTGGTGGCGGCTTCCCTCCGAGCCTCGTCAGACTCTCGCCCGTCCCTGTACACCTTCGAGCCGCCCTCCAGTCCGGCTGCCGCCATTTTGATTTTTCAAAGGCCGGCGACGCAACTCCACCAGTTGCCATGGTTTCACTGGAAGACAAGACAGCGTGATTTACATTGTCTGGCAGAGAGGAATTCGTGCGTTTTGGTCTGCAAAACGGGTAATAACGATGCTGCAAACGGAAAGAAAGCCAACCTTACCTGGGATGAAGCGTCGTCATGTCAAGAAGTGGACGAATATGATTGCGAGGCCAATATTCAGCAGCATTACCATGGCAACGAGGATGGAGTTAGGACCCTGCAAAATGTGATAGCGATATCTTAAATAAGGACAAAGATCACACGATGGCCAAATGGATACAAAGCACTCTCTACTTTCCTAGTTTACAAGTCGTGGAGATGAACGGACGAACTCTCAATTACTGCTGCGGCACAGCATTGGCTTTCTGCAGAGCTTTGCCTTTTCTTCTGCTCAATGCAATTAATACACGTCTAAGATGGAGCCTTTATCCCTGCTTTTTGAGTGCATATCTTTTACTTCCTGTTTTTTTTTACATGCATCAATTGACACTTACTGTTTCTTCTGCCAAAGGGTCTTTGATATCCATACTGGATTTCTTTGTGTCTGCGAGGCTCTTTGGCTTTAGGGAATCCTGCTTCCTGAGTTTAGGATCGCTCTTGCTCTCCCGTATGGAGGGCGGTTTAGGAGTGGGGGCACTGAAGGACTTGGGGGGTGGTGGGGGCATCCGTGCCAGCTCCAATGCGCTGAGCTCTTCTTCTGAATCTTCCTCTGGCTCTGGGGGCGGAGGGCCCCTCACAGGGGCCTTGACGTAGTAACTGTGGTACTGAGAGTGGAGCTGGCCATTGACTGGGATCGCGGGGGGTCGAGGAGAGGCTGCGGCAGGGGTAGGGGAGGGTTTCCGTGGGGCCTCTTCTTGCGGAGGAAGCGCTTTGGGGCCATCAGCAACAGACGGACCCTCCTCTTTACTCAACTTTCGGCTCAGCCGCTCATCCTTGCTGATCTTGCGACTTGGCTTCTCTTCTTTGCTTATCTTGCGGGAGGTTTTTTCCTCCTTGCTGGTTTTGCGGCTGGTGCTGTTGGCAAGATGGCCTTTCTTCTTACTGGAGTGGGGCGAGGGAGGAGTTGTGGCTTCGGGGTTGGTTGCAGGGGAGTGGGGAGGAGTGGTGCCTTTGCGGTAAAAGTGAGGGGAATCTCTAGGGGAACTGTCCTTTTTTTCGACAGGGACATCCTTAATCTCTACGGGCTCCATGAACTGCTGTTTGATGTAGTCAGGCCCTGCAGGGGGGGATAAAAAAAGATGCAAATTAACATCATACACAGAGTCCATGGACAGAAACTTTGAACAAGGTATATGGCATCTATTTGTTTAGGCAGACGTCTCTCTCTCTCTCTGCTATACAATATATATATATATGTGTGTGTGTGTGTGTGTGTGTGTGTGTGTGTATATATGTATATATGTATGTATATATATATATATATATAGTGTATAATATTGAGTAGATAGACTTGTTTGGGCAGGAGGTGGGGAGAACAAAATTCTATTCTCCCTCTTCTTCTTCCACACATTATATTATGAATACAACATGCAGGCCCTCCAGCATTCAAAGGCACCATTATCTAAGGCTCAGATGTACAGTCCACTGATGGAATAGGAGATTACCAAACTCTGAACCAATGCCAATTCCATTCTGTAATCTCTGACCCAGCCACTGTCCAAGAACCCAGCTCAGGGGAACAGAGCGCTCTATCTGCTATCAGCTGCTGCTTCCTGCCTGGATACTTCCACTATGAACTGGACTAAAACTAGAGTAGGCCCTGTTCATCAAGGCAAGCTTTCACTTTAAATGAAAATACAAAAGAATCAAGACGACGTACGCAATTTTTGTACACCTTGTCAAACACAGAGGGAGTGGGGAGAGTGAGCGGGAGAGAGAGACACACACACAAGACAGATAAGAAAGAGAGTGGGCAAGAGAGAGATTAATTAATGCAGGGTCACAGAAACAATCTGCCGATGGAGGCCTCTGCTGCAGGCACATCTTCATCATCAGTCAATCGTTTTTATCTGTGCGTGTGTTGTTTTCCCGGTAAAAGGTCCTCGTCAGATCCACATGACCATACAATCAACTGACATGGCTCTCGATTAAGGGGTCACCATTTTCAACATGACCTCTATGGTACCAGTATATGCCTGCATTTTGTAGAAATGCGGTTGAAATTAGTCACTGGCACAAAATCCATGAGTGTGAAAACTTAATTCCTGGTTTGCCCGTAGGCTGCATTGTATAAGAAAATGCCAACAACAACGGTACATATACATCTGTATCAGAAAATGCATATAACAACGCTACATCTTATTTGCAGCATGGGGGTGGCAGGGCTCAGAAGGTAGAGCGGGTCGTCTATTAATCGAAAAGTCGCTGGTTCAATCTCCAGCTCCTCCACAGAGCTTTCCGAAGTGCCCTTGAGCAAAACACTGAACCCCCTAACTGCTCCTGATGAGCAGGTTGGTGCCCTGCTTGGCCGCCTCTGCCATCAGTGTATGAATGTGTGTGTGTGAATGGGTGAATGTGAGGTATATATTGTAAAGCGCTTTGAGTGGTCAGTAGTCTAGAAAAGCGCCATATAAATGCAGTCCATTTACCGTTATACAACTGTATATTGCACTGTTATCCCAAATTATATGCAGCTTTTTGGCAAACGAAGAAGTAAGTTTTTTACATTCACAGGTTGCCTGCTAGTGACATCACCAGCAAACACAATTTCAGAGACATACAAGAAGACTGCATGGTATTATGGCTGCTAAATGAGTGTTATCCCAAAACACACACACACACCTCCCTTTCACCCTTTTTTGGGTGGTGTGTGTCTTCCTCAAGCTCGGGTCCTCTACCAGAGGTCTGGGAGTTTGAGGGTTCTGTGCAGTATCTTAGCTGTTCCTAGGACTGCACCCTTCTGCACAGAGACCTCAGATTTTGTTCCTGGAATCTGCTGGAGCCACTCCCCCAGTTTTGGGGTCACAGCCCGTAGAGCTCCTATTACCACTGGAACTACTGTGGATTTCACCTTCCACATCTGATCTAGTTCTTCTCTCAGCCCTTGGTATTTCTCTAGCTTCTCCCGCTCTTTCCTCCTGATGTTGCCATCACTCGGGATTACTACATCGATCACTACTGCTGTCTTCTGTTCCTTGTCGACCACAACGAGTTTTGGTTGGTTAGCCAGTGTCTGCTTGTCAGTTTGGAACTTGAAGTCCCACAGGATCTTAGCTCTGACATTCTCAGCCACCTTTGGCAGTGTCTCCCATTTAGACTTGGGGATTTCCAGTCTGTCTTCAGTACAGATATTCCTGTACACTATCCCAGCCACTTGGTTATGTCTTTCAGTGTACGCTTTCCCAGCTGGCATTTTACACCCTGCTACCAAGTCCTGGACTGTCTCAGGGGTGTCTTCGCACAGCCTGCATCTTGGGTGTGGTAGACCCCTGCCTCAATTGATCTGGTCCTGAGTGCTTGTTCTTGTGCTGCTATGATCAGAGCCTCTGTGCTGTCATTCAGTCCAGCCTTTTCTAGCCACTGGTAGGGTTTCTCGATATCAGCTATGTCTTCTATCTGTTGATGCTACAGACCATGGAGGGGCTTGATCTTCCATGATACTGCCTTCCATGATACCGCTCTCTCTGTCCTCTGCTGCCTGAGGTACTCACTCAGCAGTTCATCCTGGGGGCCCTCTTTCAATTCAATTCAATTCAATTTATTGTCATTAAAAGCAATGTGCAGGCACATGTGAAATAAGGGTTGCAGCTTTGCCAAACAGTGCAAGACAGATATAGACAAACACAGTATAAGATATACACAGATGAAGTCCAAAAGCTAAAAATAAGCTATAAAAGAGCACGAGTACAAAATATTTAAAAATATCCATAGACATTCAATGGGTAGCCAGGTTCAGGTGGCCAACAGCTTGGGGAAAGAAGCTGTTTTTGAGCCTGGTAATGCGGGCTCTGAGGCTCCTGTAGCGCCTCCCAGAGTGCAGGGGGGAGAACAGTCCATTGTTGGGGTGGGTGGGATCTCAGCATCAGCAGAGATCCCACCCACCTTAATTTCTGATTTCTGATCTACTCATGGATGTTCTTTGTTTCATCCTGGATAGTGACCCTGACACTCACTAACCCTCGGCCCCCATCTTTTTTGCTTATCGTACAGTCTCAGGCTGCTGGACTTTGAGTGGAACCGTCCATGCATTGTGAGGAGTTTCCATGTCCTGACATCTGTGGCCTTTATCTCCTCTTTTGGCCAGCTTATTATTCCAGCTGGATATCTGATGACTGGTAGGGCATATGTGTTGATGGCTTGGATCTTATTCTTTCCATTGAGCTGGCTCCTCAGGACCTGCCTCACTCTCTGGAGGTATTTGGCTCTTGCTGACCTCCTTGCTGCCTCCTCGTGGTTTCCATTTGCCTGTGGAATACCCAGGTACTTGTAACTGTCCTGTATGTCTGTTATCCTGCCATCTGGTAATTCAACCCCTTCAGTGCTCACCACCTTTTCGCTTTTTGCCACCATTCAACCGCACTTGTCCAGTCCGAATGACATCCCGATGTCATCACTGGAGATCCTGGTGAGGTGGATCAACGAGTCAATGTCTCACTCATTCCTAGCATACAGCTTGACGTCATTCATGTATAGAATGTGGCTGAAGGTAATTCCACTTCTGAACCTGTATCCATATCCACTCTTTGTGATGATCTGACTGAGGGGGTTCAAACCTATGCAGAACAGCAGCGCGGATAGTGCATCACCTTGGTATATGCCACATTTGATGGTTACCTGTGTGATTGTCTTTGAGTTGGCCTCTAGTGTTGTTTTCTACTGCCGCATTGAGTTCTTGATGAAGACTATTAGTGTCCTCTTGGCTTTGTATAGCGCCAAACACCCCAGTAACCAGGAGTGGGGCATTGAATTGTAGGCTTTCTTGTAGTTGATCCAGGCTGTGCCCAGGCTGGTCTGTCTGGTCTTGGGTGACTGCTCTATCAACCAGTAGCTGATGCTTTGACCCTCTGGTGTTGTTCCCAATTCCTTTCTGAGTTTCACTCATGTATTGACTCATGTGCCCACTCAGCTTAGCTGCTATGATGCCTGACAGAATCTTCCATGTTGTGGCGAGGCAGGTTATCGGCCGGTAGTTTGAAGGTGTTGTAACCTTGTGGGGATCCTTCATAATCAGTATTGTTCTCCCCTGTGTTAGCCAGTCAGGGTGAGACCCTGATGTTAGCAGCTGGTTCATCTGTGTTACCAGGCATTCATGGAGTGCTGTTAGCTCCTTCAACCAGTAGGTGTGAATCATGTCAGGGCCTGGTGCAGTCCAGTTCTTCATGTTTGAGACTCGTTGTTGGATGTCGGCCACTGTGATGATAGCTGGTTCTTGTTCTGGGATATTACTGTGGTCTGCTCTTAGACCCACCAGCTACTGGGCATTGGTGTTGTGTGATGCCTTCTTTTCCCATATATCCTTCCAGTATCGCTCAGTCTCTGATCTGGGTGGGTCTGATGTTTTTCCCTATTTACTCTGCAGCTGGAAGTACACCTTGGATGGTCCTTTAAAGCACAGGCTATTTACTCTTTTGGCTTCTACTTCTCTAGTGTATCTCTTCAGCCTGGTGGCCAGAGCTGTGAGCCTTTGTTTGTCAGTTTCCAGGGCCTCACTTATGGATAGCTTGCTGTACTTCTTCTTCTATTTCTACTTCTTCTTCTTCTACTTCGTCTTTCATCACACCTTTCTGCACCTCTGTTAACTAGCTAACATCTCTCTGTGCTGCTTTGATCTTGGCTTCCAGCCTTCTCTTCCATGGAGGGTACTGTTGGTGACCTGTGTTTTTAATCCTGTTCCCAAACATCTCCAGGATTATGGTTGCAGTGGCATATACAAGCTCATTGGTCTCTGTTACAGTGGCAGTTGCATAAGGTTGTGTTCACATCCGCAAGCAAGCTTTGTGATGGTACTTTGTCACTTAGTTGTGGTAGTCGTGCTCGGGGGTTGACTGTCTTTAGTCTGGCCATAATTCTCATTTGAACCACAGTAGCTTCAGCTGTCATGGCTGGTAGGAATGTTTCAGCTGGTTGGAGTCTGTCCTCATGTATCTCCTGCCTACTGGGCAGCCATTCAGGGTGCTGCACTGTATAGTCATCCTGTTGGAGCCGCTCCATCCCAAGTCATGACAGTAGCTTCCTTCTATTGATGTTCGAGCATTGAGCCCATTAGCTGCTTCTGAGTCAGTGTGGAAATAGGTCTCCTACTGGCCACAGTTCCCACATATGTGTCATATAGCCTCTCTCCAGGGGTCTGCTGTTGTAATAGCATTCCATCAGTTCCAGGTTCTTGGCCCTTGTTCATGAATGTCTTGTTCCAGTAGCCCATTTCTCATCAGGTTGCCCTGGTTCCCCAGCACCTGGCGCGGACCTTGTTAACATGGGCAATGTCTGAGCTGGTATGAATCTATTCATGTTACTCTCACTCATATCCGAGATAGCTGGCTTGTATAGCATTAGGAGTCTAAGCCACAGATTCTTACTGGAGACTTGTCCCAACTGGGGTTTGAACCCGGATCTCCGACATGAAAAGTCGATGTTCTTACCTACTGAGCCATCCAGCTGCTATATAGCAGACTAAGTAGCATGGTGTAAAATGCTAGCTGGAAAAGCGTACACTGAAAGGCATAACCAAGTGGCTGGGATAGAGTACAGGAATATCTGTACTGAATACAGACTTGAAGTCCCCAAGTCCAAATCGGAGACACCGCCAAAGGTGATTGAGAATGGCAGAGCTAAGATCCTGTGGGACTTCAAGTTCCAAACTGACAAGCAGGTGCTGGATAACCAATAAGAAATTTTGGTGGTCAACAAGGACCAGAAGACAGCAGTAGTGATCAATGTAGCAATCCCGAGCGATGGGAACATCAGGAAGAAAGAGCATGAGAAGCTAGAGAAATACCGAGGGCTGAGGGAAGAACTAGATCAGCTGTGGAAGATGAAATCCACAGTAGTCCCAGTGGTAATAGGAGCTCTACAGGCTGTGACCCCAAAACTGGGAGAGTGGCTCCAGTAGATTCCAGGAACAACGTCTGAGGTCTCTGTCCAAAAGAGTGCAGTCCTAGGAACAGCTAAGATACTGCACAGCACAGAACTATAATGCTTCCCCTTAAGGTGCAACAGGGATGATTTTATTTCACGTTGTGCTTTGATTCCCACACAAATTTGGTTGTTTATTCTGAGGAGGTCCACGGAGCGGGTTACAGCTTTGCTTTCTCCCCTGAGAGTTGAAGGACTGAGTTACTGGGCTAGCAGATGAAACTAGTTGACTGACACCACTGGAGCTAAAGCTTCCTGACTGCACATGCACCCTTTAACCTATTGTCTTTGTTTATTTCAATATGTATCATGTATGGGCACTGTGTGGGTGTAAGTGTGGATATTAAAACTCACCAGAATTCGAACTGAAACCTCATTTTGGCATTATGTGGGGAAAATAACACCTTCTCTGTCCGTGTTGTTCTGTGTTCAATAAATATTTATTAGATCCAACAGGCTGAGCATGTCTTTGTTTGGCTGTTGTTTGCCACTTGGGCTAAATTAGACTGTGTCAGAATGACTCAGAAAGGGACAATGTGCTTTGTATGAAGAGCATTAGATGGCATCATTAGAAATGGTTAGATTAACTGCATCCCATACAGCCTATAGATACATCGATAGAATTCAAAATGTTAGTAATGCGTATGTAATCAGAAAGGGCAAACGAAACGCCACCTGCATAGTAGTTCATGTACAGAAACTGGTCACATTTGAACTTTGCAGGCTGTCGTTTCATGGCAAAGCCTGTCTGTTCTTAGAATAAATTTTTATTTAATTACAACACTTGTCCTCTCTAGGAACAGCCACGCTCACATCAAGTCGGGAAGGGAACAAGTACATCCAATCCCAAAGCTACGTAAATGGCCTCGATAAAGAAATCTTTCAGGAGTTAATACACCTAAGCCTTAACTATTTTCTGGCGGCAGGGCTTTTCTAATTCATTTCATAACTGCTACAGTCAATAAGACCCACTACAAAGAGATGAGGGATGTTTGAACATATGTGTGGCTTAAAATATCTGGTGAGCCTAATTTCACACCATAACTCGATAAGAGTAAGGGCTTGGTGGGAGGGTCTGCCCAGTTTTACTCTGTTTGGGGACAGATTCCTCCGAGGGGCTCCAAGCATTTTCTGAATGGTTCTCAGCACTAAAGTGCCCCCCCCACCCACAAACCAGCCTCAAATCCTCACCACACCCTCACCCATGCACGACACGAGCACACACGCACGCGCGCGCACACACACACACACACACACACACACACACACACACACACAGCAACAGCGCTGGCAGTCAATCAAAACTACTTAAACTTCCCTATTGCAGCCATTTTGAATTCTACAAAACCACAGACTTACAATATTACACAACATTTTGCAATAATAAAGTGAATTTACTGATATATAGGGTTTCACTTCTGATTATAGACGATGATTTTTTTTTTTTAATAGAAAAATTGGCATGTATTTATGTGTAAAACGTCGCAACGAGTGAGAGCGGTTTCATGTGAAGCGCTCCGGAAGCGGTTTCACGTGAAGCGCTCCGGTAGCGGTTTCGTGTGAAGCGCTCCGGAAGCGGTTTCGTGTGAAGCGCTCCGGAAGCGGTTTCATGTGAAGCGCTCCGGAAGGGGTTTCATGTGACGCGCTCCGGAAGCGGGTTTCATGTGAAACGCTCCGGAAGCGGTTTCGTGTGAAACGCTCCGGAAGCGGTTTCGTGTGAAGCGCTCCGGAAGCGGTTTCGTGTGAAGCGCTCCGGAAGCGGTTTCATGTGAAGCGCTCCGATAGCGGTTTCATGTGACGCGCTCCGGAAGCGGTTTCGTGTGAAGCGCTCCGGAAGGGGTTTCGTGTTAAGCGCTCCGGAAGCGGTTTCGTGTGACGCGCCCCGGAAGCGGTTTCACGTGAAGCGCTCCGGAAGCGGTTTCACGTGAAGCGCTCCGGAAGAGGTTTCGTGTGACGCGCTCCGGAAGCGGTTTCGTGTGACGCGCTCCGGAAGCGGTTTCGTGTGACGCGCCCCGGAAGCGGTTTCGTGTGAAGCGCTCCGGAAGCCTGACAAGTGGGAAACGTCCGGGGACTAATTTAGCCAGATGGCCACGGTCTTTCTTTCATCCGAGAATCAATCAGCTCCACTGAGTCTGCAGCCATCCGAAAAGGGTCACTCGAAATGGGCCACAGTATTAGTTATAACCCAGAACAACTGAGGAAGACAACCCACAGACTGCAGCCGCGTACATACAAATGGGACTGACCGTACTTTGTGTAAGCGTCACGAGACGTTGCCATAGCTACACTCAAATATGTCTCAGCAAAGTTCAATTTTAATATGGGGCATGACATTTCTTCTTCTTCTGATGGCCCAATAAAACACGGATTGTTTTCTACTTTTCTTGTGAAGCCAGCTCTACTTTTATCGGGCCCCATCTGCTTTTCTGTTACCTCTTCATCGTCTTCATGCCATTATTAGAGGGCGAGCCTTTGTTTTAGTTACAGATGCCGTCCTCTGTTCACGTTAATCCACAGCATGTTTTCCAGTTCAGCGCACTCTTAGGAGAACACGCGCACACACACACGCACACACACACACACACACACACACACACACACACACACACGCACACAAGCTCAGACAAAAACATGATTGGTTGACCGTTTTAAAACCCAACCTAACCCCTCGTGACCTTAATTTGAGATGATCAGCATGAGTAGGCGCTTCAGTGGGAAGGACGCGCGTGTGTGTGTGTGTGTGTGTGTGTGTGTGTGTGTGTGTGTGTGTGTGCGTGTGTGTGTGTGTGCGTGCATGTGTGGGGTGAGGGCAGCTTGAGGAGTACAGTAGATGCGGTTATCACATCTGTTGCTGTTGTTTGTAGACTGAGCCACAGTACGCCATATTTGAACTGTGGGTTCGAACGGACCGTAGAGTTCATCAGCAAAAATGCTGAGCTATCAAGGCCCAGAGTCGGAAGGGCACACAGTCTCCCCCACCTGCTGCGCCAGACCCAAACAGACAGAGGAGGGAGAGGACAAAGAAACTGTACCGTCACAATCTTACTAGCACTGACAGCCGGTTGGTGCATTATGATTAGGCCCGGGTCAACGCAAAGGCGCTACAACCTTGTCAGATGAGCCACGTGGCCAGCAAGGGCTAAAACACAGAGAACCCAAGGCGCCATGTTAGCCTGAGTGTTTCATAGCAACATCCATCCATCCATCCATCCAGCCATTATGCAAACCGCTTATCCTGCTCTCAGGGTCGCGGGGATGCTGGAGCCTATCCCAGCAGTCACTGGGCAGCAGGCGGGGAGACACCCTGGACAGGCCACACACATTCACACACACACACACACACATTCACAACTAGGGACAATTTAGTACGGCTGAGTCACCTGACCTACATGTCTTTGGACTGTGGGAGGAAACCAGCGCACCCGGAGGAAACCCACGCAGACACGGGGAGGACATGCAAACTCCACACGGAGGACGACCCCCACGGTTGGACTACCCCGGGGCTCGAACCCGGGACCTTCTCGCTGTGAGGCGACCGCGCTAACCACTGCGCCGCAGCAACGTCAATGTGGTTAGGAAAACGCCGCGTCAAATATAACCACTACGGACGATAAAAGCGGCGGTTATCTCTAAGGAGGACATGTGCTCATAGGTTTTCAGCTTTCTGCATCCTTAAAAAAACCCATTTCTGACACTGCTTTGCAGATACTAGCACTGCATATGATATATGAATACATTAAAATCAACGTGATATTTTCTGTCCAATTTGTGGGTTGTGATCACAGTACCGTGATGTTCTACCAGGTTATATTCAAGATGCATGACTCAATTAACAGCTTTGCACATTTCTCTTTTTTCCTCCTACACACACGGGCAGATGGGGAGGAGGGAGCTGTAATTGTTTGGCTAGATCAAAGTACATGTAGCCACTGTTTTCACACACACACAGACACACACACACACACAGACACACACATGCTCGACAGTGTAGATCACTGCGGCCTCCGCTGATAGAGGATACTCGTTGTCCTCTTGTCCTTTATTTCTTTGAGAGGGCAGAAGGGGGAAAACCCGGAGGAACTCGCCCTCGCACACACTGACGTGCGAGTGACGGAGACACGGCCGTCACCCGTCTTCATTTTTGTGACTTATCACACGAGCGCATGCCCCGGCAGCTGTCCCAGCACACCCGGGACGCCTCGCGTCACCCGCCTCGCGTTATCCTTGAAGCCCCCTCACGAGAAACGGGTTCGATGAAATGAAACACGTCCGCGGTGACGTGGACGCCGAGACCCCGCAGGTGCGGTTCTCCAAAAAAAAAAAAAAAAAAAGCTGCTGGGTGAGATTTTTTTTTTTTTCTTCTCATAACAGAATTTGAGGTTTTTCAAACCCTTCAAACTTTCTCGCCGCACGGAAGCTGAACACAGCTCGCTTCGGGGGAGGCGCCGCACCGCCCGGCGCAGAGCCGCCTCCATGAATATAAAGCAACACCTGTTCCGCGTCCGCTTTTAGACATTTGGCAGGTCCAGGTATTTACGGTGCCACCTGGTGCAAGTGTACCTTGACAGGGTCAACCAGGGTGGGGTGGGAACCCTACTGCCCCCTCCCTCCCCCCCATGATGTCCGGCTGAAGGAAGGGACAGCTGCTCAGAGTCAAGTCCAGTGGAGGCGGGGGGTGGGGGGGAGGGGGGGGGGGCTAAGAGAGAAGCTATGCTGCCTTTCAGAGTGCAGGGATTTCAGCAATGTCTCCATCAGACCCTGGTGAGCACACATCAGGCCCAAATATAGCCCAATTAACGTCATGCCATAAACCCCGCCTGGCCAGTACCACCCCCCCCCAACACCACCACCACCACCACCCTCCTCCTCCCCCAGGGAGCTGTATAAGCACCAATCCTAAAGGTCAGGGTCCTTTTCTCTGTGACCCTCTTTCCCCGTTTGAAGTGCGCACACCCAGTCTGGGCGATAATCTGCCACCAGCATGAAATGTCAGTTACAAACGACGAGAGGTTTAGACCTGTCATTGTTTCCCTTAAGGGGACTTATTGTGAGCTCGGGGATGGGGGGATAAGTGACAATATTTCCACTGTGGAGGTAGACATGGAGGAAGCACGGGAGATTAGCATGGGGAAAGTCACACAAGTTTATTTGAAGTCCCCCCCCCTTTTTTTTTTTTTTTTTGAGGTGAAAGGCAAAGCACGAGTCAAACTACTTGCGTGGACTTGGCTTCATTCGCTCCTAAGCTCTTGTGACGGAATTACAAAGCGTAGAAGTCGAAAGGCATCTGGGCTGGGTTGCGTGTGAGCGTGTCTTTCAGAGAGGGGTACAGTCGAGCGGGTTTCTGTTTTCCCTCTGAGTTAGTGTCGCTGGCGGGGATTTTGCCTGGAAGCTGTAAATAGGGGACCTCATTTACAGTCAAACATGACATGGCTGGCCAGTGTACAACCCCCGAGCCAACAGCAAGCCGACAGCAAGCCAGCAGCCAGCCACCGGTAGGCCAGCCTGGACTGCTCGAACTTTTGCTTTCGACACAGAAGCCACGCACGGAAAATGGGGTCCGGCTATTTACAGGTGCATATTTTTGTTGCTTTCAGTGAGGCTTACCAGACTCGCTTACGTAACCCAACGATTGACCTGTGCAGCTCGGATGTCGTCCTACACTGCACACAGGCTGCCCTCTCATTCATGCCCGGACTTATAAAGGAAAGGACACTTCACAGACCTGTGAACCTGCAGCTTGTCGGACCTGCCAAGCATGACCACCTTTTTCCACAACATAAACAAGCAGCAGACCGACCTCGTCCCCGTCCAGCTATTCTATGTGGCCGAGCGAAGGGACACGCCTGAATGGCTGCCATTGTCGATATGTTAGTCACTCACTATTTTATGGCATCTTTTGGCCTGGGCCCAAGGCTGACTCGATCATAGGCCTAAATATATTACTCTTAGTGGAGGATGCTAGGTTAGGTAGTGCCCCGAGGGGAGAGCATACAGAGACTGATATAGATCCTCCGTGCTACACAAAAAAGGAGGTGCATCTCACCTTTAAGCACTCTTTGGCTTGTCCCTGTTGAAGAACCCACGTGAGCGCCATCTAAACCCCCTTTAAGAAAGACCTTGGTTTTAAATGTATTATTTCATTCGACGTTACCGAGCTGAGTTGCTGAACTGACGACCTCTTGAAATGGATTAGAAAGCCAAACGCGCGACTGACTCCCGGAGCGAAGTCCTGCTGTCAGCGCGGACCCCGGCCGAACAAAACCGCTGAAAAAGTTACAACGGCGTTGGCGTTCTTTGAAAGAGTCTGCATTTTTACTAACAGACTGTCAAATGAAGTCGGCACCTAAATTTCTAACTGACCCTGGTCCAACCTCTGTGCACTATACCTGTCCTTTGGTTCTGTCCCTGACCCCCCCCCCCCCAAGCTCTTGGTCCAAGTGGGATCTTCGGCCCTCACTATTTATGTAGTATTTCATTTCAGGCATATCCTTGTAAAACTCAGCTACCTTGTAAACGAACTAAAGAGAGCCGAGCTGACACCCGACACGCCGAGCTACTGTACGGCACGGCTTTCTGCTCCGCGACCTCCGAGAGGGCGAAATACGATAAGGGCGTGGTGTCGGGGAGCGGCCCCATGACACACATTGAGACCTGTAGGGCAAGCTGGTTGGAGGTATTGCCATGCTAATATGCCGGACGTGCAACACAATGGCGCCCGCCGGCGTTCGACCATCGTTAAAAGTAAACCCAGCATTTTTGGCGGCGGTCAAATTAGCACGGGCGTCGTTAACTTTACACCGGGATTCACCGGGGACAGATTTTAGCAGGCGCTTTCTGAGCGCTTACAACGGCGCTTTGAGAGCCGAGACAAGGCTCCTATCCAGAATACAGTGCTCTGCTCTAAACGGGCGCCGGGGTTTGTTTGCTCCCCCAGAGCACAAACACAGCCCTTCTTTGTGGTGCTAGAAATTGTCTCCTACGGCCGCGGCCTTCAATTACGCAACTTTAACACTGCGCGCCGTGCAGGCCGGCACAAAGGACGAGCCCCAGAAACTCGGCTCGTGGGGGAACAAATCTAAAACCTTCAAACGCCGTGCAAAAACCCGCGTTCCCACCTTTCAACACAAATCCAATCCCTGGAGTAATTGTTTGGAATGAACAAACTGGCTGCTTCTGGAAGATCCTAGCTAAAAAGGAGGATGGAGACGAGGAGGAGGGGGAGCAAGCGTGGTGCAAGAATGTGCTCCTGTGCGTCTTTATTAGGGGTGGGGAGGGCGAGCTCGTATTACGCGTACCCCTCACGCTTGCTAAGGAGTACGTCGTCATTGCGGGGTGGACCGTGTCACGGCGCGTCCATCCACGGGACCCGCGGTTGGCGGTGCGGTGCGGCTATACATTACTCAAATTTAAAAGCTCGCCCTTGAGTTAGATAAAGGATTGTATTTCAGCCGGCGGAGGGAACTCGCCTGACCCCTTCTTGTGCACGCGCACACACGCACACAAGCGCACACATTGCAGTCTGGATGTGAGACGCAGCATTGTGTGTGTGTGTGTGTGTGTGTGTGTGTGTGTGTGTGTGTGTGTGTGTGTGTGTGTGTGTGTGTGTGTGTGTGTGTAACACAGATAGCCTCGCATGAGTTGTGAGTCTGTACGTTCTTTTGGAGAAAAGCAAAAGAAAGAAAGAAAGAATAGCAGGACAGTGTGGAAAGAAGACATTGAAAGGGGGGGAGAGGGGGGGAGGGAGGGGGGAGAAAGGGAGGGAGGAAAGCCGCTATAGTGAAAGGAGCAAGTATGAGCGTGGCTGTAGACAGACAGCTGTCTGTCTGACACACATTAAGTCATATACTACAGTCTCCGGCCGTGTCAGATTTGGCTCTTATTTGCACAGCCGACCGAATCTGTCCCGCATAAAAACAGAAACTGTCACAGAAATCCTCTTAGACACGTCTCCACAAATCAGATCTGGATCAGATATGAAACCACCTCCCAATGTGGCCCAAATCTGATTTTGCAAAGATCCGATTCCAATGAGTCTTCTGCTGTTCAGACTACATAAAGAAATCAGATTCCAATCTGGATTTGCCAAAAACCAGATTTGGGCTGCCGGTCTGAACGGGGGTCTAAGTTGGGATTTAACAGCGATCATTCAGTCACAAATAAATAAATAAACGAATAGTTAAGTTCATAATTAAGAGAACATTGTGTGTTTCCAGAGCTCACGGCCACTTTACAGGCCAAAAAGACAAGCGAGCGACTAAAGCATCGCCAATAGGGGGCGTGCTTTTCCCTTCAGCTCTACAGCTCTTTTAAGACATTTAACACTGAGGAAATAGGGTGGTCCAGCTACTGCTTTACCCCCCCCCACCACCACCCCTCTTTTTCTAACTTCAACAATGGGTAAGTA